>NC_044496.1:16398771-16483771 GCF_902362185.1 Chanos chanos
TGAGATGCAGCTCTCCTCTGTGGAGAGCCACTCACAGGATGCCCAGACCTGTTCCACTGTGAGATTTTATGTCTCCACTCCTGAGCTTTTATTGCGGTCTCAACAGATGACCAAGCTCTGCCTTTCAATTTAGACAGGAGGGTTCTACTTTTGTCTGCATTCCTCGCTCACTCACTCACTCTCTTGCTTGCACACTCACTCACTCACTCACTCGCTCACTTGCTCACTCATTCATTCATTCATTCATCATTTCTAATGTTCAAGCACTTCTCTTTCATTTTAATGCTGTCATTCTAGACAGATCCACAGAGAGAGCCCTTGTGGGTTGCTGCAGCTCCATGGTTCCTGTCTGGATTTTAGAGTGCTAGTCTCACCCCTGGCTGAGGGAAGATGATGTAATTGCTGTACCCACAATCCGTGGCAGGACTCTGACCGATGTGCCACCAAGGTCCGAAGAATTCAGTGGTTAAAGATTTTATAATAGTTCTTTGAGTGAAGATAATTGGAAGTTACATTTGTCTTGTTGTTGAGATGAACATGTTATAATATGATGTATGAAACAGCTTACGATGGTGTTAATTTTTACATTGAAGAAAACGAGTTCTCGTTTCTTTTCCTCATTTTGTCAGTAATAATCCTGTAGTGTGTGTTTTATTTGTTCACTTGCTGAAGCATGTGAGTGTCAGCTCTCTTTAAGTACCATTGATCCTCACGTCCTAATCGATCGGTCACTGCAAGTACCACATCACCACAGACATGTGGCCAATTAAAATCCCATGCAAATACTATAGCACAGGATTAATAGTGTTATTTTTATTTGTCCCTCTCTTTCCATGTAAGCGCGCTCGCCAGACGTAGAGAGCTCATAATATTCATGGCTTATTCCACCACTGGCATATAGCAATGAATCCAAATCTTAACGTAGATCTGTTCAAATAAACTAATTCTGATCTTTAATCATCAACCCTCCTCCCTCCTTCTTTTTCTGTTTGTTTGTGAAAATTTCCCCTCAGTGTGTGTTTAAACAATGCCACGACATGATTACATTTATGCGGGGTGGTGTGTTTGCATAAAGCCTTATTTGGAGTTGTTGATGTTATTATGCTAATTAAGTCCTGGAGCTGAGGGGAATGAGGAGCCCTGTTTCCTGGTTAAGGCTTCTCCATGCTAACGCTGTGAGTGACTGATGGGTGCTGAATGATAATTCAGAAGTGTCTATGAGATGCTTTGCTCCTGTACATGGCTGTCGTTGGTTAAGATCATCTTCCGTACCTCACCAGGTCACCTGACTCATGTATTAAGGGTTTAATAACCCGGCGAAAGGGCCGCTCAGATGGTACATCTGTGCAGGTTAGCATAAAAATCACACAGCTGCACCCTTCCCTTGGCCCTTTCCAGCTTTATTGCCATTTAATGGAGGGGTGAGATTACAGGGGTAATATTAATGATGACCAGGCTGTCATTGGCTCAGGGGAGCGATCGCTCATTAACCAATAATCTTTTCCACGTCATCGCTTAGGGCTAACGATGGGAGATATGTACAGGCTCACACTCACTTACACACACACACACACACACACACACACACACACACATACACACACACAGACAAGCTGAGGGAATGTGTTTGCTGCTCTGTTGAAAATGAACACAGATTCAGAAATATGGAGAGTAGGGGAAAAAGAGGGGGATGGTGGGAGAAATGGATGGGAGGACGATAGCAGTCTGACAGGGAGCCGTTCTCATTGCCTCTATCCAGGTGTTGAGACTCTTTGAAGATGCTGTCTCTGCATAGTCTCTCTCTCTCTCTCTCTCTGCTTTCCCTCTCTATCCCTCATCATTCTCTTCCTCCTCAGGCTGTACTCAATAAAGGATATCTCTTGAACTCTCCATGCTCTGGGCGGAACAGGTTTATCTAATAAGTACGAAATGTGAATTTTCAGGGCATTTAAGTGTGTGTGTGTGTGTGTGTGTGTGTGTGTGTGTGTGTGTGTGTGTGTTCATTTTCTATCTCTGAATATGAGTGAGTAGGGGCAGGGAAGTCATTTTTTCCCTCTTATTTCATCAGAAAATTCACTACTGTATGGAAATGTTTAATAATAATTTTTGAAGAGCAGTGGAGATGCATGAGTGGAGGACTTTGCTGTGTACTGTTTGGAGGCTGGAGGGCTGAGGCAGGATTGCTTTGTGCTGATGGATGCTGGCAGAGGGCAGCTGCATATTAGAATGTTCCATTCCTCAGCCAGTAGCTGAATATCAGTCTCTCTGACTCCTGCGCCATCGCTGATATTATAGGTTTTTCAGCACATACAGTAAAAATGATTTACTACATTCACTAGCCTATAAAATTGTCCTTCATTGTTGAGCAAGTTATTGATTTGATTAGTTGGAATGGATGAAAAAGAAATGAGTATTACAACATGGAGGACATCCCTTTTTTCCACGCATTAAAATCTTACAAGAAAGGAAAATTTACGGTTTTTTGTTTTCATTTGGACTATTATGAGCACCTGTGGGTTTCGCCAGTGTGAGACGTGGAATCCAGGAAAGCTCATGCTTTATTAAAGATCACAGCAGACGTTAGACGCCCATTCAAACACTTTTATTTATTTATTTCCTCTCTCTTTTTAACTGGAAATAGTCACTATTTTCCTGTCTCCAAGGTTGCCTTTTACTTATGACCATTCAGGTGCTACACAGGTCCAAGGACTGCAGAGTACCCCCCCCCTCCACTCCCCCTCAGCTTCTCCTTTCTTTTGTGTGTGTGTGTGTGTGTGTGTGTGTGTGTGTGCGCGTGCGAATAGGACAGAAAGAGAGAGAGAGAAAGAGAGAGGGAGAGAGAGAGAGTGCATGCAATTGAATGGAATTTGATTTGCTAATTCATTTTGAATTTTTTTTATTTAATTTCATTTCATTTCATATCATATTTAGCCATGCTGAGATTGTGAAAGATACTTACATAAAACTAAGCTGTCTCGCTCATACATCTTATGCCATTTGAGCCTTTCGCTGAGGAGCTGTCATAGCTCATCATTTACCATTCTCTCTTCACGCACAGAACATCTCCTGAGACTAAAGGTGAAAGGGTTTTATGTCTTTGACATCCTGATGGTATATGTCATTTCACGTCCTATCATCATCATCTGATTAGCATAATTGAGCTTGTAATTCTTCTATTAATCTTTTCTGGACTTTCTGTGGAGAAGCCGTCTCTCAATAAGACAGACAAAAGCGTTCACTGTGTTGGGAGGAGAGGATGTGTTCACTCAGCCCATGTCTGGCATGGAGAGGTAATCCTGGATGCTAGCCCTTTAAAATCCCACAGAAGAGGAAGTCGTCTCAGCTGGGAAAACCTTCAGCGAATGGTTTGTGTAAATGTGTGCTCTTTAGGAAAGAGCTGATAAGGTTTACGATAACACATATAATCTTGGATGATCTTTTTTTTAAGTAGGAGGGTTCTTTTCTAATGGTAACTGGATTTATAAAAAGGAGCACAGTAAAAAAAAAAAAAGAGAGAAAGAATATGTCCATCATTGAATCTTGGGAAATCTGAATGTCACCGTCTTGGTGTGCCTTTAGGGATTTGCCTGATGAGAATAATTAAAGTCTAAAGATTAGCGTTGAGGTCGAGGGCTGTCCCTAGTGTGTTCCCTCTGAAAGTCTTCCACTTCTCTCTATCCATCTGTGGCTTTATCTCGCCCTGTGCAGGGTAGCTTCTCACCCCCATTCTCTCTCCTCACTGCCCCCTCCCCAACACACACACACACACACACACACACACCCTTACCTCTTGTCATGTAAATAAGTTTGACTCTCTTGTACCCAGTGACCAGCTGCTTTATGTGTGTGTGTGTGTGTGTGTGTGTGTGTGTGTGTGCGCGCGCACGTGGGTGAGTGTGTGTGTGTGTGTGTGTACATATGTGTGAATATCTGTCTCTTTGTTGATGTGGTGCTAATACTTTCCCTGGAGGTGTGTGTATGTGTGTGTGTGTGTGTGTGTGTGTGTGTGTGTGTGTGTGTGTTTTGGGACTCAGCTGCAGACAGAGGCAGGTGGCTAACCTCAGGGAATGAATCTGTTTGCTTGGGTTCAGTGTGACACACTCTATATCAGTCACTCAGTGTACACCCAGTATAACACACAGACTGTACACACAATTAATAATGTCACGTGTGTAATATTTTCCTCTTCTCAACCATTGCAGCGTTTCTTTTTTCTTTACTCCATTTTTCTTTCTTTGCCCTTTAAACACACACATGGTGTTCCCTGCGGTTGAGTGTGTGTGCCTGAGAAGCTGTGAGGTTGAGTAAACACACTTTAGAGTGGTTTTTGGCCGTGTCAGGGACCTCTCGCTGTGTGTGATTTTGGGTTTTACTGATCTTAGAGGTGGAATTTCCCTGGCCACACTCAAGTGTTTAATGTTCAGTATAAACACAGTCATGGCGGTGCCTGACTCGGTTGTTCCTGTGCTCTCTGTAACACGACCGTCTCCAGCGCCAAGGCCCACGGATTCTCCGGCTCATCTTGTGAATGGTTCTGTGATCTGTCCCCCATTCACCAATACCTTGGACCAATCAGGCTCCCAGATATAGACGCTACATTATTGCAATATGCCATTGTTCTGTGCTGTGAGAATGCCACTGAGTGTTTGTGTGTTTACACTGAGGGAGAGGATGCTGATGGGTCTCGATGCCATTTAAATGACACCACCCAATTATAAAAACTGCTAAGTAAGATACTACAAACACAGGGGACAAGGGTTTCAACAGGGACTGAACAGTTTCCAGTCTTAAGAGGCTTGAAGCCTGAATTAGATAAAATGTGGATATGTGAGGGAAAAGTACAGGCCGTGTTGACACCTAACCTTACAGAAGGTATGCAACCGGTTTCTGTTGGCCTCTCAGCTCTCTTAATTACTCACCTTTCACTGAGGTACATTGTCCAGGGCTTTGGATGATTTGGATTGTGGTGGTAATGTCATTTTTAACGCAGAGGAAAAGCAGGACCCCCATACCACAGCACTTAACACTCTCACTCTCTCATTTCGCTGGCTAAACGGAACTTTCCACATTCTTTTAGTTTGTAGCCCACCAACACTGAGTTGACATTCCATCATTACTTTGCTATATAACCATACCATAGACACACACACACACACAGACACACACTTTTAGTCCTGAAATCACTACCATGTGACTACTGGTTTTAATTAACATAGTGATGAGACTGCACTAAAAGTGTGTGAGTGAGCAGATTCAGACAGCTGATCAAACTCAGGCTGAACTGTCTACAGGCACAGGTGCTAGTAAATATGCTTGTCTCTTTCTCTCTCTCTCTCTGAGTGTGTTTGTGTATGTGTGTGTGTGTGTGTGTGAGAGAGAGAGAGAGAGAGAGAAAGAGAGAGAGAGAGAGGGAGATTTTGCATGCGTTCCTACAGGTAACTATGAGGAGAATGTCAAAGTATCTTCACATGTGTTCCATGTGGACCAAATGTGGAGGACAAAGAATATGTGTTTGGTGAAACTGAGCTTTACTTAAATCAGAACACACGCATACCTACGTGACATAATAAAAAATTCTCAGAGCAGTTTTTCATCATCCAGGCATTCATTTTATCCACTGACACCTAATATCCACTGAAAACTGAAGTTCCACCTGCTCTACTGTTTTCTTCAGTGTACCGTATAATTCTCTGCATTTTGTCCACTGCAGCTAAGGTAAAGGAGCCCTTTCTTTATAAGGCCTCTTATTTTGTCACTACATGCAATGTTTATTAGTTTGTTTGTCTTTTGTGTTTTCCTGGCTCAGCCTGTAATAGACTACACTAACTCAGATCTACACTAACTCTGACAGACCACTGTTTTGTTAATGTGATGTGAATTTTTGCTGGAATCTTTTCACAAATAACTCAATATTCACAAATAACTCTTATATCTTAACACACTATTGCCTTGCTGGCACTTAACGTTTTGTTGTTGTTTTTACGGGTTTCTAATTGGAAGGTGGGGATGACAGGAAGAAGACCCTGGGGATACACAGATAAGGGGAGGGAAGGAGGCTAGTGTTTGTGTCAGTGTTTGTATGGAGTTTAGTCACACATCAACTGGAGGCTTTATGCTGTCACTGTCTCCTGGGGATGAAGGTTGTCATCGTCATTGTCAGGGAGTGCATGACATTGCTCTCACAAAACCCATCACTCTGTGTGTGTGTGTGTGTGTGTGTGTGTGTGTCTGTGTCTGTGTGTTTGCTCTGATCTAGTCACTGAGCAGCCAACAGACAGGAATGTGTGTGTGTTTACTCTTGTCTTACCGGACTCCACTGAGTACACTGTAGTCACTCTGTTTGATTTCGAGCTTGCCTGTCATCTTGTTGGGATATGGAATCTATTTTTTTGGTGGTCAGAAGTTGCTGTGAGTTACACATGCATTAGGAAAGCTATAACAGGGATTTGGTTAGGGGCTTTAGTTAGCCGGGCTGTTTCTGGGACTGCTGCTCGGCAGTGTATGTTTGGCTTTGGCCATGTGGAAGAGATGTTCAGTCCAGTTGGCAGCTGTCTGGATTAAGGGATCAGCGGTGGTGTCAGACAAACAGTGGATTACAGCTGTAATCTGCCCTGACTGCATTCTGCCTGTAAAAGACACCTGGGAATTGTTAAGTGAGCCTAACCCAGTCACCCCTAAACAAACAGTGGTGCCACCTGGCACAGGCTGGCCCTGGATTAACAGACAGAGGGGCCATCACCATGACTGTCTGCAGTGCCTTCTCATCAGGCTGTGCACGGTGGAGACACAGTGATGCGGTGCGATATTATGGCTATTGTAATGCGGATCAGACTAAGGAATCTTTGCCTTGAGAAGGCTCTGCGTCTGGAATGTTAGCCTTTGACATGCGTCTGCGTGTGTTCCGTGTGTGGTTTGTGGGTTTACCACTGCTTGTGTGTGTGTGTGTGTGTGTGTGTGTGTGTGTGTGGCTGTGCTTTTCGCAGTGTGTGTCAGAGTTGTGTCAGTTATAGTCGCTCCCCGTCAGACTTTTCTGTTTGTGAGGTTCATTGTCTTAAGTGTGTCCTTTCAGTTGACATTAGTTTTCCTCTCATCTCCTCAGACATAAGCGTGTGTGTGTGTGTGTGTGAGTAAGTGTGTGCGAGTAAAGCAACAGTGACGTGAGGGATGGTCACCGAGAATACTAATAATTTTATTTTCCGTAGAGGGAAAAAACATTTCTTCAAAATGTTTTTTCATAAGATTTATGTAACATGAAGGGTTTTGACAGCTGTGGTCTTTGTAAATTCTGAAATCTGGCTCAGGTTTATTGTTGTGCCCCTCGTTAAGTGTTGTGTCCCAGGAGACGCATCTGTAAGTTATTACGTCTGATTGTTTCGCCACAGTTATATTGTGCTGCCATTTGATGCTGACTGGTGAAATAGCACAGCGTGTTGGCTCTGCTCTTTATCTTCGGCTACAGTTGGTGGATTGGCTGTTTTGGGAGATTTGGCTGTGGTGAGTAATTTGGCAGTACTGTGAGGAGAAATTTGGCAATGCTGTGGTAATTGAACTGGCCACAGGGCAGTAATTTGGCTAGCCATGGTGCAATAACTTGACTTTGTTGTTGTAATTTGGCAAAGTCACAGTAATTTGGCTATGTTATGCCGTGATTAGTAGTTTATGGAGCTTGTGTTATCATAGCTGACACGAGAACAGCTGGTCTTATGTTAACTGTCATGACTGCCGGTAACATAGATGGAAGCAAAGCCCAATCAACTTGTAATATCATCATTTTGCAGGGTTGTACTTAGAAATGTACTAAAATGTACTTAGACCTGCTGTGCCAGATAGAAAGTGTTTCGTTATTTATACAGTCATGGATTTTGTCTCGTTGGTTTCATAGGTCCGGGGCCTTGTGTTTATCTGAAATGGGGAAATTCATATCTTGAGAAGTCAGATTTGTTTTGCACCAAGAATATTGCTTGTGTCTGTGGAAACTTCTCAGATGGATTTGCTCATGTTCAGTTGTTACATCTTTATAAGGAGTGAGAGTTTATTAGTATGTCAGGAGAACTGATAAATTATCAGGCTTGCTCTGCTGCTTCACTTTAGACTGAAAACTGATAGTGAAAACTGAAAGTTTGGTATTATTTGCTACAACAATAGTACGAGAGAGAGAGAGAGAGAGAGAGAGAGTTCTAGCATTATTTCTGTCAGTGTTTACCTTGTCACTGATGCAAATACACTGTTCGAATTTCAGCGGCAGGGGTAGACATGGGCCTGTCATGTTAGACAGGTTTAGTTTTGAATAACAAACTCTATTTCAGATGGCTTAGGTTTAATTTCTTTACCAAGACGAGGACTGGATACACCATGACACTTTTTAAACTAACGATTCAAAACATTTTTTGTGACTTTCTCAGTCCATCCTTTTTTTTTCCCTGCCTGTGGTAATATGGAAAAAAAACACCATTGTAAAGAAGCAGAGATAAAGCCTGGTCTAGGATGCATGGAGCTTTAACTAAGAGACGGTTTCAGATTAGCGCCAGTGGAAGACACATTTCCTTAACACGCTTTTGCTCTGGATTTTGTGAATGTGTCAACTTTTCTCTTTTCTCTTTCTGTATGCGTGGAAACATCTGTGACACCTCCCAAAATGAGATATGCCGTTAAAACAATATGTTTGTCTTTCAGAGCTCTCTTAAACCCTTGGTAATCCTGTTGTAAGGGCCAAGTGAGGCTTTGCTGATTGGCGGCTGGGGTTCGGTGGACCTGTTCAAGAAAGCTCTTCTCCACATGCCGCCTGCACAAGCTAAACACACGGCTGCTTTCTCCCTCCCCTGATACCCTTCCTAGAAAGAGCCTTCGCAGCAGCCAATAAAGAAAAGAAGGCATTCTCTCATATCATATTCACTTTTGAAATAATGCTTCCCTCTCTCTCTCCCTCTCTCTCTCCCTCTCTCTCTCTCCCTCTCTCTCTCTCTCCCTCTCACGTACACACACATGTACGCACACACACACACACATATACTACTACTCTCACCACACTCACACACACTGTGTCTCTCACTGAGTTCCCTTTTAAACATTCTGTTATTTATTTATTTATTCTCCCTTCACTCTCTCCTCACTACCTGCTGTGGAGACTTTTGTTGCTGGCAGCAAGGTTGCCACGGAAACACACCACTGACAGATGTTACTTGGCTTTTTTTTTTTTTTTACCCTTCCTCCAGAGTTTTTCGCAAGAAGGGTGTAATGATTATAACAAGTCCCAAAATAAAAAATGGGTTAATGTAGAGCGAGAGCAACAGAAAAAGAGACACCAAGGGAATGTTGTATTTTAAGTCAGAATCAAATCATACATGCGCATGTTCATTTTAGAACTTGGAGCCCAATCAGTGCTAACTAGGATCAGTTAGCACTACTACACTGGCTACAGTCTCAAGAAACTGAAACTGTTAGGTTGTCTGGCACCTAAACAGTTGTATATAGAAATCTAACACATCAAACTGATTTTGCTTTAAGACTGCATTGTGCATTAACCACTGGGACAGTTTCCCCTCAATGAAGGCTTTGTACACATGTTTCAGTGTTAGTGTATTTCCTATTCCAGTGAAAAAGAAGTATCTCATTCCGTTATAGCGTTGCTTAAATGACAGACTTACAAATGAGAGAGTTCACTTTAATGTGGATACAGTGCCTGTATGCAGCAGTGAATCAGCAGACATTTACCAGTCAGCATCAGGGGAAAAAAAAAAAAAAATCGCAGAGTTATGATTTCTCCGTTTGTGAGTTCTCAGAGATAGCCTCACCGTAAAGGTATTGAAGTGAAACAAGATTGATTCAATGACTCTTTACTCCCTCCCTTCTCCTTCTTGGAGAAGAAGACAGAGAAGAAGTGGAGGAGGAGAAAGGGGGATGAGAGAACGGGAGGGGACTGAGAAAATGTTGGATTGCTCCTGTCTCCTCAGCACTGCTGCTTAATCATTCAGCTGTAATTCAGTTAGTTGTTAATTCTGAAGGAGGAGAGGGAGAGTGAGGAAAAGAGGCAGTGTCGAATTGGGATCTCTTTCTCTTCTGCCTTCATATTCTATACCCATTATCCTCTAAATGCTGTAAAACAGTCAGTCATTTCGGCTCAGTAATCCTCAGTTGGCAAAGATTAGCCGGGCTAAGCGTGGTTTTTTTTTTTGGTGAAATTTGTATCCTATCAGTCTTTTTATTGGTACAAATGAAATTATAAAGCTGTTAATGAAGTCTTGAGGTACTGTCATTGTCATGTGATTGCCACTTTGCACTCGGCTCTGTATGACACAGTTGTAACAAGATCAATTAGTGTCTTATCCACATCTTAGCATAGCTTTCTAAAGAGCGTGTCTGTGGTGTAGTGAAATGTAAACAATGCTAAAAGGATTCATTAAACATCTAATGGATTAACGAGGAAACAAATGAAATTCACATGAGCATAGAGAGGGCTGGTGCTTTAGTGTGAACAAATGAAGTCTCCATCTGCGTGTGTTTTTTCCCCCCTGTGGCTGTGTGTAGTAATGGTTCACACATTATTATGGTAATTGTGTGTGGTCTCAACCAAGAACAGGTACTGCAGCTTTGGTCTACAGTGATATAGTACATGAAAACTCCACACACATGTACAGACACAGAAGAGAGATAGAGAGAGAGAAAGAGAGTGTGTGTGTGTGCGTGTGTGTGTGTGTCTTTTTATGGAGTTGTTTTCTCACAGTGTCATATACAGCAATTCCTGTCCTAAGGCCTGTTTAATATTAAACCCAGAGTCTGGCTTCTCTGACAGAGTGAAATCACCATGCAGAAGCAGCTAAGAGGAAACTTTTCAGACCTGGGGCTCTAAAAAAACTTTAAAAATCAACTGATTTCAGACAAGTAGGTTGTCTTTTTAAATTTGAAACCAGGAACAGTGTGTACTCTGTGTAAGTGGATGATTTCCATCACTGTATGTTCAGTCCACGTATGGTTTACAGGTAGCATCTTTCTCTAACCTCCTTCAGCATTCGAAGACGAGACTTATTAGAGTCTACCTTTTCACTCAACTTTTTTCCACTGATCTGGAAGTCTGTGCTATGACTCAAGATTTAATCATAAATTTAAACAGTTTATATCGGTAAATTGGAGATCTCTTGCAGTTCTCTGTGTGATATTTCTCTTTCTTGCTTTGTATAACCTCATTATTTGAGAACTTGCTGAGATGGTTTCTAGTTTTACTTTCATTTGATCTGTGTGCCTGTCTATTGATCTGTGCCTTTCTATGATTAGTCGTATGTGCTAGTCGTATCAGCTCTAACGCGGAATATTGTTGGCACTGTCTTGACTCTTAGCAATAACAGGGTGTGAATTAACTGCTTTCAGTTCAGTCGAGGTGTGCCTTTCCTAACTGGAGTCTTCACTGTGATGTGTAAGCAGTCTGGAGAATGGAGGTGAACTGAAAATGAAGTCATGCCTGCTGAATGTGTTAATGAGTGTGCAAATTAACACTCTGCCTGATAAAGACTGGAGCAGACTGAGAATGTGTGCACACCTGCTTTCTGGAACATACCACTGCAGCCTGCTCTGCATTTTTCTCCTGTCCAGTGTCCACCATCTGATCTGCCATTGGAACATTTCTCTGTGTTTTAAATGTGTCAAGGCTAAGTCAAAATATCAGTTTTTGATAATTGCCAAGTTATTTCTCTAGCAGTTTGACTGTGAATTTGCGTGTTTGACTCCGGTGAGATTCTGTGCTTTATCAGAGGGAAATGACACACTGCCTGGCTGTTATATTCTTTGCTCTGTGATTCTCCATAGAGCCACAGCATTCAGAGTGTAACCAAAACCTGCATCATCAAGTCCCGGCAGGCCACCGGGCACAATGCCGAGTGTGTCCCACTCAGATTTAATTATGTGTCACAGACACAGCACAGGGACCCCAGGGAGCTGAGACAGAGAGAGAGAGAGAGAGAGAAAGATGGAGAGAGAGGGACAGAGAGAGGGAGATGGAGAGTGAGAGGGAGAGAGAGAGGACAAGAACAAGATAAAGGGAGAACAGAAAAAAAAACCAGGAAGAACAGGACCGGAAACCATTAAAAGCATTATTGTTGTGGTTGCTTTGTTTGTAAATATACCTATTAACTAAAAATGGGTCCCAGAAGGGTCTGCGTGTGGGGTAACATGACGGTGCTTGTAATATCAGAGAAAAGGTAAAGAGATTGAAACAGAGGGAAGATAAAAGAAGATGTGAGTGAGGGAGAGTAACAGAGATCGTGTGTCAGACCTTAATGTCTGTGTCCTAGCCTGGTATTTCCCCTGTAATACACCTCTCTCTCTCTCTCTCTCTCTCTTTGAGGAATCACAGGACATGAAAACGAATAAATGCATAGATGATACATTTGGGGTGGGGGAGATCAAGGTACCAATAGTAGGCTTTTAATCAGGACCACAGAGAGAGAGAGAGAGAAACATAAGGTGAAATGAAGGCTCTGAAGTAGCTCTCTGCAGGAAGAGGAATTAAACTCTACTTTTTTTATGGATTTGATTACAAGGGACCTGCCCCGTGGAGCACAGTGTGATTGGGGAGAGAGAGAGAGAGAGTGTGTGTGTGTGTGTGTGTGTGTATGATGGTGGGTGTTCTTTACAGCTTTTCTGCAGAGATTTGGCTTTTGCCTGAGGAAGAGTGTGTAATGCATAAAGAAGAGCACATGCAAAGACACTTGCACACATGTACACACACACACACACACACACACACACACACACACACACACACAACCCCTCCTCTCTGTGAGCCCTCTAAGGTTAGTGTGAGAGGGGAATTGGGACCCTGAATCGTTTGAACAAATTTTGCATGAAGCTACACTTCAAAGGTGAGTTCCAGAAGGCCTTTTTTTTTTAGCCTGAAATCTTATAAGGTTAACGTGCCTGCGTGTGTCTTGGCCTGACGGCAAGGTCGTTTCTCTGCCGTTTTCAGAGACACCAAATAAACTCTTCTCAGTTTTGTTCTCTCATACTGAACAGGCCTTACTCCTTTCTGATCAGCACACCACTCATTTGTCCTCTCTTGGGTGGATGGTAGCTGTCTGGTTTTTTTTTTCTTGCAGAGGAAAAAATGAATCAGAGAGAGGTCCTCCCTTCACCTTTCTCTCTCTTTCATCCCCATCGCTCTCTCTCTGTCTCTCTCTCTTCCTCCCTCTCTTTCTCCCTATATATGTTCACACACACACACACATGCACGCTCTCTCTCTCTCTCTCTCTCTCTCTCTCTCTGTCAAATGTCACTGGTGCGGACTCATATGGAAGTGCCCATGGCTGCTGAACTTATTTCAGTGCCTGGAATGAGAAATCACTCCTGGATTCCATTCCTGACCTCCCCCCTCCTGCCTGCTCTCACATGGAGTCTCCTTATTGCTATTACTTTTCCCATCATATTAACATTTCATCCATATTAAACAGACACTATTTCACTATAACTGGTCTCACAGCGTTTAATGACTTTTGGTTAGATGAGGAGCAGGGCATCAAGCACCAATTCTTTTTTAAGGTCCCGTGTCTGTTTCAGAATCAGAATTTGGTTTATTGCTTTTTACCCTGTGAGGAATTTTTCTTGGTGTGTTGGTGCACCATACAAATACAACATACAAATACACATAGAGATACAAATACTATACTATTTCAGACATTAAATAACACTGCAAACATGTTACAAGCTGCTGTATGCGTTGTAGAAAGGAACAGATTCACCATGACATTCTTAGATACATGACAGTATAGTCACATTGTAATATAGACACCGATGTAGATTACTGCCAGTTCAGACAAGCACCTGACACATGTCTACTGTTTTCATGGACTGGTTAGTCTGAATGAAATAAATACCTACATTTATTGTAAGTATATCTTATAGAGTTCTATCAGAAAACTAAAAGCTGAGAGTCACTCCTGAGTATGAGTAGAATTCACTCTTGCAATCTCTTTTGCTGTTTTGTCAGTGTGGCTGAGTGGGAGACTGTTTCTTTAAACACAGAAGTCTGTTGGAAACAGGAGTTATGTACTGGGTGGTTGTTGTGTGAGTGGGCGTGTGTGTGTGTGTGTGTGTTTGTGTGTGTGTGTTGTTTATGTTGCTGTTACAGAATGAGTAGTCTTAATGAAAACCACCCTCAAATGTCTCTTCAGGCTGTTGTGATAATGTGATTGGCCCCTTTGAGAAAAGGTGGAACTCAGCCTGTGTGGTGTTTTTATTTTTCAATAAATCCTCAATATGTCCAGCGGTACTGTCTCTATAGTAACCGCCCACCTCCTGTTTATATTTGCCCATGAGCTTCTCTCTTCCTCTTCTGTGGGGGTCCTACCTAGAGGCCTTATATAAAATGGCTGAGGTTATTATCCTGTAATATGAATTTATGTGATTTGCTGCTGTGAAATATAAAACTGTGGACATTATGTCTCCTTTCCATCATTCAAAGCCTTTATATAAATTAAAGTTTATAAATGATTTATGAATTATTTGTTTTGATGTTTACATGGTCTCTTTAAAACGGTTGTCATGCTGAATAGATTGCGATATAAAAATGAAAAGTCCTTGAACTTCTGCAGGCAAAGACAAACTGTCAGTTATGATGATGTGTTAAACAAAATAAATCAGTGAAACCACCGCTTTCAGTGGAACGGATTGACCACACATGTTATTAGCTGGCCCAGCCAATTCTGAAATAAATTTCTGTAATGTATTTTTACTTAAATAAGAGAAATCTGTATAGAAAAACATCATGGTTAATATTGCATTTCTGATGTCAAAGTGACCACACACTGAATGACTCATAAACTTCCCCCGGTTCAAGCTGCAGAAACGCCATGTGGTTTTAGCTCTGACATCACAGTTATTGATTTGAGAGGACCAGTGGAGTGCAAACATAATGTTAAAGCCTCAGAGTTTATGGACTCATATTGATTGAGGGTTTCATACTTTACAACCCAACATCAGCCTTAGTCTCCATTTTCTATTGTTATGAAGAGCTGGAGTCACAACATCCAGAGGGGTTTTGTGTGGTTTCCTCTGCTCTGTAAATGAATGGAAGTGTTACCACAGCACCAGGGCTGTTCCCCGCTGCTGTCATCCGAGTTGGTGAGACAGTGATAGTTTGATTGAAGCTCTCCATTCTCCCCTCAGCGTGATGTGTGTGTGTGTTGGTGGTCCGTCTCTGTGGGGGCTCATTAGAGTGAGTCAGGGGCTCCGTGGCGCATGGGGTTTGGAGGACGATGAGACGTTTTGTGGAGTCTCTGTCTCTCGAGAGGGATAGGCAAGGCAAGACTTTACTGAGACAAAAAGCTATCCCATCATCTACGTCAGACTCATCACTGTTAAGCCCATATAATTTCATTATGTTGTTTCATCACATTATCATCAGGACATTTGGTATGATGTATATGATGCGCTATAATACAATACAACACAATACAATACGATACATTATGATGCTATATGTTATCAGTTTCTCTGATACAATGTGACATTTTCAGATGGACGGGATGGACTGAATATGGTCCATTGCGTGTGGCATGAGAGGTAAAAGGAGAAGTGAATGTGAGAGTGGGTCAGTGCAGGAGCACGTGCCCATTTTTCAGTATGACTATGATTAGAAGGTGTGCCCTTTTGAAAAATTAATTATGACACAACAGGGTCTGACGGTTCAGAGCCAGGTGTTGAATTACCACCTGCCTGTACACACCTCCCTAACCTCCCTAACCACATCCTTTCACCGCACATTAGAAAATATACTCAGTATAATGATTGCCCTCTTCCTAATTCCTTCAATTAAATCTCAGCCTATTAATGTTGCACGTAAACCTCTTCAACCTACTGCAATGGATTATTTTTCCACCCATAGTACCACTTGGACCACTCATTAGCTTGCAACACAGAGGCATGTCAGTTTGTCTTTCTGATTTATGGAACCACCTCCCAAAGCGCGAACCATGAATTGGAGGTCCCAGATAGCTTTTGTCAGTCATATGTGTTGTTGCCTGACAGTCTCTGACACAGATGGTTAAGAAAACACGTTTACTGATGCGCTACAGTCGACACTGCTGTCTAAAGTTCTCCAGCTTCGCTGGTTTTTGGACAGGGCGAGTAGTATTTTAGCGGTTGTGTCTTCTTTTTGGTTGTTATCCATGCTTTTGTGGAATGAAGTGACACAGTCATCCCTGTGCCTTATGTTAAAAGCCAGTTCTGACAGGCAGGCTGCTCGAGTGGTGGGTCCAGGTATTATTGTTGGAGCTGGTGAGGTTCACTGAGCCACAGTAATGGAAAGGCAGCATGACTAGCTGGGTGAACTGCTGCAGTAATGAAGAAGCACTTTTGCTGGCTCCATTAAGGCAGAACTATCATATACTGACACAGTGTAAGGGAAATGGAGTAAGACACTTCAGGCTGCAGACAATGAGACAGGCACTGAACACAGTGCTGCTGAACTTGCACCTTCAGCATGTTCTCAGAGAAATAGAGATACACAAAGAGAGACAGAAAAGAGAGATTGAGGGAAATTGTGCAAAAGTGTGTATGTGTATGTGTGTGTGTGAGAGACAGAGAAACAGACAGAGGGGAAAGGATCACGATATGGAGGTTGAAGGAGAGAGGGCTTCTGTGTGTGTGTGTGTGTGTGTGTGTGTGTGCGTGTGTGTGTGTGCGTGCGTGCGTGTGTGTGCGCTGGGGCAGAAGCCCTGCCCAAGGTGACTCCTAACACATCTGCTGTCAGGAGGTTGGTGATTTATAACCCCGGGGGGCCCATCCTGGCCCAGAGGCTGAGCCAGCTCTAGTCTCCAGCCTCAGCAGTGATGGCAGCCCATGCTGACACTGACAGCAACACATCTGAACAGGATGGATAGTCTTCCCACTGGAGCTGACTGCTCTCTCTGGGGTAATAGTACAGTTTGGCTCATTTAAAGGAGAATAGTATATTATGTGTCCATTTACCCAGTTGTCACTCTGTTCATGCACCCCCTCCACCCTGACAAGCTCAAAAGATACTTTCCTGGCTTTAGATGCACTGTTCAATCAATCATGCCATATGGTTAAGTGTTGTTAGACATCCTGTTCTCCAAATGCTCTTTTTGATGAGTCTAGGAAATGTGTGATTGATCCAAATGGCCTTAGTTGAGTCTGGGCAGTGTTTGGTTTGGGAGTGTTTGTTGAGTCAGGTAGTATTTGCAATCAAAATTGCAGTTCTTTGATGCGTCTTGGTATTAGGTGGTGTTTCAATAAGTTGCTATCCATAGTTTGTAATCACAGAGTTGTACACAGAGCTGTATTTTGGGTGGAATTGCCTCCTAATGTAATATAGCAATACATTCTCAGGAGGAATAACTGGGAAGCATTTTGTCATAATCCTTTCTCACAGAGCTCCTTGTACTTGCTTTCAGTAAACATAACTATTCTCTTTCAAATCGCAAAGGGAGTAGAGCTCAATGTTTTGGCACACGCGCAAACCATTTGAAAAATGGGCTTTTACATGTTCTGAGGCTTGACAATGTGCAATAAAAGCTGACATTGTTAAATACAGAACTGTCAGCTGAAATTCTAACACGTCACGTCACAGTATTGTCAGCGTGATCTCCAGAATAACTTTATTAAGACACTGTAGGAACAAAGACTCACAGACATCATTATAGCATATTGAGTCCAGTAGTGGAATAGTATACTATCTATCCCTGATTCACACCAAATGTCCAACCTTTATGATTTCAGTGGTCTGCAAATAAATTTTAATCAATAAATGACACAAGTCAATTTGGAGCATCAACCAACAGACATAGAATTACACATCTTTTTTTCTCTCTTTGGTTAGTTTGTACAAATGTTACTCATTATCCCATAATTGTCCATATGATTAGGAATCTATTTTTCCTTTGTAAAGATATTGTCTAGTTCAGAATGCTGTTTTTATAAGTTGTTTCTAATGGGAGTGTGGTTAAGTTATGTTATGGTAAGAGATATGTTGTGTTGATGAGAGTGCTGAATGTGTCACAGTGTTTTGCAGGTCATTTTCCATATGATTAGTAATCTGTATTTCATTTGTAAAGATATTGTCTAGTTCAGAATGCTGTTTTTATGAGTTCTTTCTAATTGGAGTGTGGTTATGTTGTGGTAAGAGGTGTGTTGTGTGGATGAGAATGCAGACTGTCTCAGTGTTTACAGGTCATTATCCAGCGTTCATGCTGGCCTGCCTCAGTACGGGTCATTAGACTCTTACACAGGTGGGCACCCTTTTTCCATAATAATGACATCGTATGTCCTCATTACAGCCCTGCTGCCACTGCTCTGCCATAGAAGGACTTACAAGGACACAGACACACACTCGTCTCTTCTCTCTCTCTCTCCGTTTCTCCTCCTTTTGCTATCGACCTCTTCTCTCACCTTCTCTTTAAGTTACCTCTGCTTCTGCTTTGCGTTGCCTCATTTCCTGCCTTAATCTCAATAACTGTCTCTCCCTTGGTTCCCCCTTCTATGTCTAAGGGGGAAGGTTCTATATCAGAGGTGGAAAAGTGGTTGTTACCATGTCATTAAGGGCAGAGGTGGGAGGTGGGAGGTGGGAGGGGCAGATCAGTACCATGCCTCAGTGCCAGATGGCCTGACAGCAGTGACACTCTGGCTGGGACATACCTCAGGTTGCTTGTAGGCAGATATCATGCTTCATGAGGAGTTATCGTGATGCCATTCTGTATGATCACAGGAAGAGAGACCATACCAAATAAGCCATCAGAGAAGCCTTCTAAAAAAACAAATGGTAGAGGAATGAAACATGGATCATTACATTTTTGGGTACTGAAAACTGGTGGCTTGTTTTAGATGAGAAAACATAGGTTTTGATTGTCTCTAGGTTTATAGAAGTGAACCTGTCAGTTAACTGTGAATCTGAGCATCTCTGTGCTGTATGATCTACCATTAGTGTGACTATGTAAGATAGAATGGAGATAGGAAGAGGGCCTGGGGGAGTAGTGCGTTGTTATTTTTCTTTTTTTTTTCCGGAAGCCCGCCAAGCTTTTTTATGAGGTACTGGAAAAGAGGAGCCACTCCCTTCCTTAGAGATGTGATCTCTTGACGTCAGAATTCTCAACCCCGATAATAAATACTAAATAACTGTGTGTGAGTCTGTGTGTGTGTGTGTGTGTACATACATGTATGTATGTGTTGTTTGTGTGTGTGTGTGTGTGTGTGTGTGTCAGAGGTCTTTGTCAGTAAAGCCTCCCACTCTGCCTCCCTACACCCCCTGGTTGTAAATAATGAATGAGGAACTTGGACCATCTTTGTCAGGATGGGGAGAGAGAGGGACGGAAGCAGAGACCTATAGAGAGTGAAGAATGAGAGAGGCTTAGATGGAGAGGTTTGGACAGCGAGTGATGAAGGTTTTGGATAGGAGAGAGAGAAGGTGATAAAAGAAAGAGCTTTTGGGGGAGCTGAGTGGAGAGAGACAGATGAGGGTGTAGGATGGGTGTGGCCATTCCGGGATGACCTTAGAAACTCTATCCAGGAACAGAAGAGCACCCTAGAGGCATGGCACATGGATTCATATCCTGGAAGTGTGTGTGTTTGTGTGTGGGAGCGCGTGTTCGTGTGTGGATATGTTTGCTCTGCCTGGACAGGACACAATATGTGTGGGGATGACAGACAGCAGACAAATAGAGAGAAAAAGATGTTTGAAGGTCATGTGAAACCAGCATCAATAATTCACAATTACAATTACAACTCAACGTGCGTTTCACCAAGTACGGTACAGACCTCATACCCTACCGCTGACCTCCTCACATACTCTGTGTCTGTGAATCATGCTGGAGTGGCTGGTTGGTTCCTCCACAGCCTCCAATCATGAAAGGATGCAATCTTCAGCAATCCTAAAGCCTAAATGCACCGGATCTGTGATGTGGTCTGTGAAGCATTAGCTGGTTGCTATGTAATATTAGCATCTGTACCTGCTTGTCCTTTCTCGTCCTTCTTTTTGGCTGTGTCATGAAAGCTGATGAAGACTCCGCAGTCTGCTGTCAGCTTGTGTCTTCTCTGCCCTATGACTGTGGTAAAACTGCTCAAAGCTTCAATCTGTACTATTCACATTCACTTTCCATAGGCGTAGCTGATTCCTGTCAAAAAATTAGCCTCTGCTCCAACGATCAATGCCATCCAGCTAGCTTTGAAGGTGGGTGGAAGAGGAGCACACTCTTGGCATGTTAATACAACATCAGTGAGGAAGTTAAAAATCAGCTTTGAAGAGGCACTGATGTCCAACACCGTGATGAAACAACTTTATATTTTTTAATGAGCAAGTAAGTATAGATTTGAGGATTAAATGAGAAAGATGAAAAGCAAATGAGAAAGAGAACGTGGAAAGGACAGGGAAGAGCATGAGAAAAAGAAAGATATGGGTCTGCACTTCCTTTGTTAGACCATGACGAGAACTTTCTGGAGTCAATTTTTTCTATAGCTTTCTCTAACAGAAACCACCGTCATGCTGTCCAGGTGGAGAGAGTGTGTGTGTGAGAGAGAGAGAGGACGTGGAGAGGATGAAAGGAGATGAAAGTTGCTGTGGTCTATAGTGAGTGATCAACAGGGATACAGGCTCCCTGTGGTGTGTAACCATCACTCGCAGGACTGAAGAGATATCTCCCTCACCTGCTCATTCCCTTACCTCTGACAGAACACAAAAATACAGTAGACGAATGAAACAGAAGATTTCTTGCCCTCCACAGTTCACCGCTTGTGGTCGTTGAATTGAAATTTCTTCTCATGTCATCCACACACCATTATTCAATACTGAGTATCAACAGAGGTGTCAGTGCTCACCGGAGTTTCACATGCATATCACTGTGAGAAGTATGTCAAGCATTAAGAGATATTGGCATCTTGTAAACAGTTCTCCTCTAATTCCTGTGCTCCCCTCTTGTTGTCTTCTCCCTTTCTGCCCCCCCCCCCCCCCCATCGCCACCCCCCATCTCTTTTTTCTATTGGTGTTTCCTGAGACACAAAGGAGCAGCACGTTTGACCCTAGCAGAGCCACAAACACACACTACACCAAGGACCTAATCATAGCCTCTCACCTTCCTCTCTTTGCCACTTCAGGCCTGGGCAAAGCCGTTAGTGTTACTGACCGCACTCTTTCCCTCCAGCACTCCTCCTCGCTTGGCCTTTGTTTCAGTTAATTAGCTGCATTTCTGTGTACCTACATTTGTCTCAGTCATCTGCAGCCTTAGCAACTGTGTAAGACTGTGTCTAAGTTCAATGTCAGTGGTGTTAGTGATTGTGTTCAGACTAATCGTCCCGTCACCGCAGTTAACGGCCTATCTGATATCGTATATGAACTCTGATATTTATCCGTAATATATAATATGTGATATCTATTAAAAACACTGCTGATTTTAACATTTTCCTCTCCCCATTCATATCTTTTCTGAAAACACAGTCTTTCTCCATCACCCATTCACCCCTCTGATTTTTTTTTAAACTCTTCTTTTCTAATTTGCAACATACGCTGAAGTCTTCTGAGGCAGTATGCCAAACCTCACCCCTCCTTCTTCATTTTTCTTCTTCTTCCTTCAGGAACTGGAATCTGGTCATTATTCACTCGTTTATAGGAAACCTGATTGGGTTTGACAGCTCTTATCTCAAACCCCAGTAATGAGGAAACCCTCCGCAGAGCGTGATAAAAACATGCTTTTATTTCTCTGCACCTTCCCTCTACTTTTTGCTCCTTCTCATTTTTTTGAGGTTTCCAAGGCTACATCCCTCACTCGCTCGGCCAACCAAGCGCGTCTTGCTCAAACATCACTGGTGTCCTTTAATTGGGTTTACCCCTCCTCCTCTTCCCGTAGCCAAGCAGTCAGACCAAAACCTGTCTTAGAGAGGGGGAGAGAGAGAGAGGGAGAGAGAGAAAGGGGGAGAGAGAGAGAGAGAGAGACAGACAGAGAGAGAGAGAGACAGAGAGTTGGATGGCGGTGGCGGGGAAATGTGGGAGAATTGAAAAGACTGAAATTGGGGAGCAGCAAGTAGTGGTATGTTGAGAGTGATGGTGTTTTGGCACTCCCTCTCTCCTCTACATGAAAGAGAATGAGTGAAAAGCGTAATGAAAAGGGGACGGGTTATTAAGGAGTCCTCAACAGTATGAGTGAGAGAATATGTAATGGTTGGAGAATTTTTTTGAGGGGAGTATCTCTTTGGGACCAGCCATTTTGTACATAATTCTCTGGTGCACAGTTTCTTGGGACGGCATACGCAGATATACATTATTGTTATTTGCTTTAAAGAGTAAATTTCAAGCATTAGCAAATTTTTTCATAATCACTACACTAACCTCTACACAAAGTGCATAATACATTTATTAAGAATGAATTACGGTCCATGTTGAGCAGGACATTGACTGCAGTGTAAAACTCTACGTAATTCTCTCCTCTGGCATAGATAGCACCACATTGATAATTTTGTCTCCCTTTTTGCCATTGTTTCTAAATGCACATTTTTAACCTTGTTTATCTACAACAGTTTCTCATATTATTCATTTCTGTCTATCAGTCATAGACAGGAGATGGTGCAGAGTTGTATTTTCTGCCACCTTGTGGTGAGTATTGCTAAGTGTATTGAACATTACACATGTGAGTGTCTACCATGCTTTACGTGGCCCCTTTTTCTATACCCTACAATTCTTGATTTAATAATGGATGGTAATTAAATCTAGCAAGAGTGCATAAGTGATATGACGATAAAAAGGCAAATCACACCTCATCAATTTATAGAATTAACGTTAAATTTTAATTGAATCCCACTTTTGGAATTGCTTGTAGTGTTTGCCTTTCTGTCTTACACAAAAGTAAGTACTTTGGCCAGACAGTTTGTCAAACAAGTAAAAGGTATTTGCTCATGCTTAGGTTAAACTATGAACGGTGCAGTCTTTATTTATGTTAGGTCTGAGTATTTTGGGAAAGAGTTCAGGAGTGTGATATAATATGATAAAGAACCAGTGATTATGTGAATCTATTTGTGCCTTTTTGTGAAGCCTGCTGTCGGGAGTCTGACAGGCGATAGTATGATGCAGTGAAAATGACTGTGTTCCATATCCATTCATGCTTGTTTCTCTATTGAACAGCAGGTGGTGCTGAGGCTCCAGATGGTTTTGTGAAAAGACCCAACGAGTCAATGGCCAAACTCAGTACTGTCGGATCGATACTAATCGCCTGAGCGCTCTAGGGGGGTTGTGACTGATCTCAGTGATAAAATGAGAACAAAACTGACAATCTCTCCTGCTTTTTCACAATTTGGGGAATTAATTTTAGTGCAGTTTAAACATTTATTGAAGGACTTTCAGCAGACTTTCTTCTTTTCAGAGTTTTTCAAACGTGTGTTGATGTGCCCCAGTTCTTCTGTTTGTCACAAGCATCGTCTTATCAGGACTAATACCCGACTGATATAGGATTTTTCAGACCGATGCTGATATTTGAGGATTTGAAAATCTGATAATGATATATCGGCCGATATTCTTTCTTTCTTTCTCTCTTTCTTTCTTTCTCTCTTTCTTCCTTTCTTTTCAGAAACACATTACATAAACAAATATTTTCCCTACATTTGTTATGTGTAGTTATTAAGAGTCCTCACCAAGATAACATGACATAATGCAGTTTAAAAATAAACATGTTTATTGTCATAAATAATACTTTGAACAAAGGTACAAGAAAATATATTAAAGTTTTGATGAATAATGCAGTAAACTGATACAGTGACCTAGAGTAAACGCTGCTGTGGAATGCATCTATTACTACATGACTGTAGTCACATCATATCGAAGACTTGCGACTTTGGGATTTCACACTACACGTTTGAAAGAGAAACTAGGTAACTTTGGCTACAATGTTAGATACCTGTTCAACTCACATTTATTTACGTGTCCCCTCTGGTTTAATAATTTCCAATGCACTGACTGTAACTACAGACATGCGAGTCGCAGATATATTTACCATTGCTTCATTTACGCAGAATAAGCCAAACGCTACAGTGTAATCGCTCGTTAGCGTTAGCGGCCTTCCACTGATAAACATGGCATTAGCTAGCTTTGTCAGTAACCTAATTTAGCAATGGACAGTGTTATAAGCTGCTGTAAGCGATGTTGCCAGAGAATTTTTAAAAGTGACGAAGTGTTTGTTTGCTCGCTAGAACTGTCACGCTGTTTCATAAATAACGTACCGTCAAGTTTGTGAACAGCATAGTCTACACCACTCAACTACGTAAACATTAAACGTAATATTAATGGTTGACTGACTGTACCGGCATTCACGTTACTGCAGCAAAACCAGGCATGACTGACATGAAAGTCTTAACATTGTTGGACGATCCATCTTCCGTCTCTTTTTTGTCATTTATTGACCGTTATAAACGCCGATACCGATTTATTTGCAATTAGTTCATATCGGCTGATAATATTTATCGGTCGGGCGTGCCGATTTATCTGTCGTGCTCTAATCAGGACCTCATTTAGCTGCATAAGAGGTGCTAATTTTTGGTAAGAAAAGATTGGTAAAATTGGTTAGGGTACTTAAAGAGGAATTTGGGAGACAACAGAGATATCGTTTACGTCATGTGTTTTATCTCCTGTTAAGTTTCAGTCTGCTAGACTCCAGAGGAAATGTGCCTCTGGTTACTGTGGAGTCAGTATCTGTAGTGATCAAGTCATGGCCCTTACTTAGTCACTGAAGCCCTTACAGTCAAAGACTTGGAGTACCCTGCAGAGAAAACAGCAAGAATCTGAACTAGCCCAGGGTGACAACGGCGAGGAAAAACTCCCTAAGATGAGGAGGAGGAAAAAAAATTTGGTGAAACGAAGATTCAGCAGGGATACCCCATCCTCCAGTGGCTGGCACTATGCATGAAGATTTTCTCTGTATAAAGAGTCCAGAGTTTCCAGATTCTTTGACATAAATTATTTACAGTACATAACTTATTAGGTTTATAATATAAAAGATTAACGATACAGAAGATCCTAGGAGTTCTTGATTCTATGGGGTATAAATCAGTTTGATGCCCACAGGGTTTCCATATCATAATCAATAAATTTGTCTCTTACTGCTAGGTAATACCAGGATTAAGCAGACAATAAAGAGGGCAGGTTGGTTGTGGTTCAACAGTAAGTTTTAGGGTCAGTATCCCAGGTAAGCCACAGGCTGGCAGTTCGGTACTGGATAATGACATGAGGGACATTGGGTCTGTGTAGAGACAGGGGTGGGAGACGTATGTCTCAGGTTGGGAACAGGAGATTGTACTCATTTTACTCTTTGATTCTCAGTTTCCACTCGCTATTGTTCGATTACAATGCAGCGTATGGTACAGTTTACCTATAACTTCCTCTTTGATCAAGGACAGTCAGTAGTCACAGTGGCACGGTGTTAGATGTGTCCTCTGCGGAGGTGAGACAATATCTTTGAAATGATTTGATAGCTTAGTGTCTGGAGGCATAATTTAATCTTGTTAAACATGCAGAGGGAAAACCAGTGTAATAAGCATAATGTTTTAATTAGGGGGATTTCTCAGGGTAAAGCACACAGAGACATTTTTTTCCCCTTTTTGCATAAAGGATAAAGGATGTTCCCATCTTTATCTAATCCTTGATCCTGTTAGATGGAAATTTTAGTGGCCCTGTAAGTATGCCAGTCTCTGAGTTTGGAGAAAAAGGGTTAATTGAATCAATCGCTAGAAGGCTTTTTTACCATTCATATTTGGCTAGATGGAAGATGAGATAGAAGCAGTGGTTGCCAGCTTTCCTTTGAGACGATAATCTCATTTAACACGGGGAGATTTACAGTGTTTCCCCCAGGCATTTTACACTAACGGCAGCCCACCCAAACAATTCCGCACGCCACTGAAACAGCTGAGACTCTGCTACTGGGTCTCAAATTTACTCTTTCAAAACATAACCGGGTAAAGTGCCGGACTAGAATAAACCATGCAGCAGAGAGTTAAGCTGTTGTGACTGATCTGCCTGTACTCTGGGTCTGTGTAAAGACCAGAATGTGGAGAGAGATATGAATCACCGGAAAAATGAAGAATGTTTTGAAGAACCTCAAACCCAATGAAGAAACTCAAAGACTTTTTTTTTTTTTTCATCCTTGGCTTGGCTGAGTTTGATTTGTGCAGTGGACATGTCATTTGGAAGCTGAAGTGTTTTGCATGGGGCAGTTTGCACGGAATTTAACACAGATGTCAATATTGACTGTATGCACGGGCAGATTATTTTTGGATGCACGGCCTAAACAGATGGAATGACAGTGTGGTGAATTGGAGAGAAGAAAAATAATTCTAAATAGGGTTTCTCTGTCTTGCAATAATATTTAAAGGGGAGGAGTTGAAGAAAATATTTTAAGGAGAGTTAGAGTTAAGGAAAAAGAGAGAGAAAGAAACGACAGAGTACAGGTGTTTGACCAAGACCAACTTGTAGCATCTGATCTGTTTAGGAGGGCCTGTGGTGGGTATTCGGTGTGGTAACATTTCAGAATGTAGCCAATCCCAACCCTCACACAGATACACAGTTCTAGAAATGTCAACGGTTTGTCATTGTATAAACGTAGTCAGTTCGACAAATCCTGTTCACATGTGATTTTCTTCAGTTTTATTTTTATGATGAGAAATTGTGGCTGTAGCTCTGTTCCTGTGAGCTGCCTTGTTAACTTTCATTTCCTTTCTTCTGATGCAGGAGGAATAAAAGAATGACTCCTTTGTTTTGACCCATCACAGCGGAGCAGTCAGGGTGGTTAGTTTCCACCTGAGTCTGTTTTAAAAATGAACACTAAAGTCAGCAGTAAAGATAACTTGTGACCACTTGGTGGCATAAAACCATCAGATCTTTAAATTAGGCTGTACTGTAGACTAACATTGACCTGACTCTTGAAATGTATATGGAACCTTTGTACGGAGTTAAACAATGTCTATTTTAGAATGCTTTTAAACAGCGGTCCTTGGTTTGTACTCTCTCTCTCTCTCTCTTTCTCTCTCTCTCTCTCTCTCTCTTTCTCTCTCTCTCTCTCTCTCTCTCTCTCTCTCTCTCTTCTGTGTTTGTATTTGGGCCTGTGTATGCCCAGGCTTGTTTGTGCAGCCAGTCTTGTTTGTGTGGGAGACTGTGTGTGTGTGTGTGTGTGTGTGTGTGTGTGTGTATGTGTGTGAGTCTGTGTGTGTGTGTGTGTGTATGTGTGTGTGTGTGAGAGACTGTGTGTGTGTGTGTGTGTGTGTGTGCTGAATAGGGATGCTCTGACAGTACACAGGCTGTTGCTGTGTGTTTGAGAATAACCAGGCCTGACGTGCCTCTCTACTCCAATGATGACCAGTCAGCCAAACAATTTCTCCGCCGTGTGGCACCAACCCACTGCATCCGAACACATCACCATAGCAACGTCATCTCCCACTGCAGAACAGCTCAGTTGGTACGTGTGTGTGTGTGTGTGTGTGTTGATAGGTTTGTGATTTAGTAGGCGTTTTGGGCATATTCTCAGCTTGCCCACTACCAGCAGGATGTGATGTCATTCAGAATCCCAGTTTGGCCCTCAAGCTGCTCTCTGTGTCTTGAGGATGTGGGAGTGTGATAGCAGTTGTGTAAAGGAGAATGTTTGTGTGTGAGCTATGTGTCAGAGGGGTTGTGTGTATTTGGACTTGCATGTGTGATATTGTAAGATCAGGTCATATCTCTTCAGCCTTGGGGTTTTTTTTATGGGTGAATTGCATTATGTGCTTTTATAGCCTTTGTCTGTGTCATTTCACGGGTCACGTCTAACCCCAGACTCCATGGGCTCAGCTTGTCAGTTTGACAGGAAACAGGAAATTGTAGAAATGTATCATGGAGAAGTGTTGTATGAATTTTTTGACCCGATGTTCTCAGGATGGATGAGAGGAAATGATATGGGGCTGGGTATAAGATGAAAATGAAAAAATAGTTGTTCCCTCCCTGAACCGGCAAGAGAACATATCATTAACACAAGTAGCCCTGTCTTTCTCTCTCTGTCTCAGTCTCTCCATCTATCATTCACGTGTCAGTATTTGTACAGTCTGTGTAAGCTCACATTTAATGTTACCACTTTTTCTGTTTCCCATGTATGAAAAACAATACTGATATGTCAAAGTAGAGATACAGACTTAAAACCATACCTTAAACAGCGTACCTTAAATATGACTCACATAGCTGACCAACATACTGGTCATCTGCTGAGATCCCTGGTCACTACAATCCACAGAGGGAATACAGTCAGCGGATGGCCCAGATATTTGTGCTACGCTCTTTCTCTGTGCCGGCAGAGAGCTTTTCTTAAGTGAGGGATTAAAAGTGGCATAGAATGGGCCCTACTCACACACCTCAGCAGGGGGTCTTGCCAACCTCCTCATCTTTCCCTCCTGCCCTCTTTTAATCCTTTTCTCTTTGGTCTCATCTCCTCTTCCCACTCATTCTTTTGACTGTGCTACGGAGAGAAATGGCTCCACTCTATACGTGATACATCTCGTCCTTGGGTTGCGTAAGGGCTACCGCTGAGCTGGTTTATGTGAATTCAAAAGATGTTGCATCTTTAATTTGTTTCTATCCAGTGGACTATCAGAGATGGTGAATAGACGTGAACCGATCGCTTAACGTCCGTGTGTTAAAAGGGTCTGTGCAGCTGATTTTAATTAAAGCGTGTAGTTATATGTATTTGTATACACACGTGTGGCTTTCTTTACAGCCAACAGATGTACTGTGTGTGTGTGTAACATCTAAAGTCTTTAATAAAGCAGAAGTTTTCTGTTGTGTGTGAGGCCTGAGAGGAGACTTGAATAAAAGCATTGAGGCTGTGCACATTTCCTCCCTCACTACTGGAAGACTGGAACAGGATCTGAGGATGATTACGTGGAAAACGTGGGAGTTAAATGTTAACTGCACTGATGTTTGAAAACTTGAAAGAGTCATCAAAGTGGCCACTTGTCGCCTTGTCTGCATATAAAAACCTTTGCTCCTATTGATATATGGTATGTTTGAAATACAGAGAATTTAAGAGAGAGGGAGAGAGAGGGTTGATGTGTGTGTGTGTGTGTGTGTGTGTGTGTGTGTGTGTGTGTGTGTGAGAGAGAGAGAGAGAAAGAGAGAGGCTTTGTTGAAGGCCTGACAGTGATTGATTTTTCTCTGCCTAACATACACTGGACATTCCCAAGGAAAAGTCAGTACAAGATTTTTTTTTATTAAATTTCACTGCCATACCGTAATGGGTTCTTGTCTTATTGGATTGCCATATATTCTCTAGATACATTCAGGGCTCACTAAAGACCAGTCCGTTCAGCAAAGAAAGCATCTAGGTGATAAATGTGTGGCAGGAGAAACAGAATGAGGTCAGGAGATTTTTGACTCAAACGTTCTGACAAGCCCTGCAGGCGCTAAAATGTCAGGGCACCTGAAAATATACCATTTAATGATGCCCACTTTTAGAGGTGGTACACTGATTCTGTGAGATAGTGACTCTACATCTGTGGCAGAAAAGCATTACTCACATCAGGAACTGTAATTTGTACGTCTGTATTTCACATACTGTTTTATAAGGTTTCATCTAGGCTTGTCTTTTAATGACAAATTGTGAAAGAACCCTAAAAACCAAGAAGCAGTCAGATAGATTAACCCACTGCATCTGTTCCATATGCTCGACAGGCCTGTGCTCTACGCTCTCTGTGCCATATGCAGACAGAAATGGCACTTTGTGGCTAACTCACTGGGAGAGTGTGTGAACAGTGCTCTAGCTAAATAGCTATCCTGTCTCAGAGCTCTGGAGAAGAACTAGTGAAGAGGACTCTGGAAATATTCTGCTTCTTATTGTATCGTTGGCTTATTTCAAACCACAGCCAGGTCAGACTTCAGTGTTGCCTAGCGGTTTTTCTTCAAAAGGCAGACAGGGCTATTCCCCGCTAGTCTGTTCTTTTGTTATTCTCCCCCAACTTGCCCTATTTTTGTCACCTGTTCTTATGCTCTGAGTGGAAGAGACAAGGTGGTGTGTGTGTGTGTGTGTGTGAGAGAGTGTCAATGTTCATCAACATCTTTTTCCCTGGGGAGCCGTATTAGTGGAAGTGTGAGTTTGTGCTGTTTTGTTTGGATAAGTTTGAACAAAAGCAAGAGACAGTCCAGTCTGGGTTGTCTGTGTGTGTGTGTGTGTGTGTGTGTGTGTGTATGTGTGTGATGCACACATGAAACTGTTTGAGATTCATACAGTGTATTGTATGAATCTTAAATAGGGTGTTGAGATTGTGTGTGTGTGATTAAAAGACACACTAGACCAGAGGACTGATCATAGTCAGCTTGACACCAGTAGAGCATCTCTTCCTGTCATTTCAGGGATTATAAATGTCATGCTCACAGAGACAAAAACTGGTGAATTTGTGTACAGTGTTTAAAATCTTGACCGTTAGAAGTGCTACTCCTGAATTTTGAGGAATGCTAAAGCTGTAATTCAAAAGCAAAGATTTTGAAAATGAGTAACTATGGAAACACTGTACATTGAGCAGCACTAGTGTGTTTTTTTGAGCACCTTTGTGTCATTTCCTGGTGTTATGGAACGCTTTCTGGAACGTGTTGCATGGAAACTATTCCTCTGTTTCTCCTCTGCATCACAAATGTCTCAAGCGTCGCCACCCTTCCCTCTGTGGCACGCACACACACACACACACACACATATTCACACACCTCTCTGCATACACCATTCTCACCACATGTTTTGACACTTTGAGTGTAAACATCCAAACAAGCAGAAGACAGGAGCGGTGGACAGAGTGTAAGGTCTGATACATCTCAAACTCTTTGTCTTGTCATTGTAGTCGTTTACTCTTAATCGCTGTTACCAGATGATACCAAACCCCTTTGAAATCTCTTTCTCTCTTTTTATCCATCTCCCTTTTCCTCCCTCCTTTTCTCTCTCCCTTCCTCTGTAAACAGTGGAGTTTAGATTTCAGCCGTGTTAATGATGTCCTTATATGGACTCTGCTGGTGGTCTGCTAGTCTACGTGTGTGAGTGTGATGAATAGGGGCATCTGTATTTATTTAAAGCGCACGCTCACAATTTCCTTTCCCTTACGTTAAGTGCAGGGTAAGGACAACGTTACAGTCAGTGTTCTCCTCACCTCCACATGCTGTGAAGCAGAGAAAGAGTGATCTATATTTAGGAGATGGATGGATGTGTTGTTAAGCTTTTATATATCCGTAGAACAGGACATGCTTTGTTTGGCTTCTACTGTACTTTGAGGCTTGTGTGCATGGACATATTTGGTCGTTGAGGTACATGTTGTGTGGCCAACCTAAGCACTGTTCCAGGTTCACGGTAGTTGAAAGTCTACAGTGATGAATATTCCGTCCGTAAAGATTAGCTCAGATCAGATCCTCTACCTAGCGCCCTCCTGTACACAATGACTGTTGTGCAGAACATCTCATTACCTTCCTGTTAACACCTCTTATGGTCCTGCAAAGGTCCAGGCGGTCTTTCTGGTCGATTAGTACACTTATGTAAGTGTCCACTGGTTCCATTTTCATCTACCAAGCTTATGACTTGAGTAAAAATGAAGCCAAGTTTCTGTTGTTGATTTTTCTCATCCAAGTACAGGGTGGACCAGGGGCTTGTCATGGGACATGTGACTTTGGTGCGTGTGGAAAGTTCAGTCATAAAAACCTAAAAACATGAATAATTTCTTCTTATGTGGTGTTCACACACCCTCTCATGCCGTTTCATTAGGTCTCAGAGCAGCGGCTTCATATGGAAATGTTCACTCACAGGCTGGGGGACCTCTCATTGCGTCATGGCTGAGAGTAAAGGAAGGTGTTGAGTATCTGTGGGGGGAGTGGGTGGAGTATGTGTGCTTCTGCATGACAGCGTGTGTGTGTGTGTGTGTGTGTGTGTAACGGTTATAAATCTTCTCACTTGTGAATGAGGGACCGTCTGTCTAAGGGAGACTGTTAAGACTGTTATGTTGAAGCCAAAATATCAAATGTGAAACAGTGGGGACACTCTAATGCTTTAAACAGCTCTTCTCTTCTCTTCTCTTCTCTTCTCTTCTCTTCTCTTCTCTTCTCTTCTCTTCGAGGGAAGAACCTGTTTATGAGCAGTTTTTATGGTCCATGCTCCTGTGGTAAATCGAAAACACACTTGACATGTCCTTCTGCAGAATTACACTGTGTGTATGTGTGGTGTGTGTGTGTGTGAGAAAGAGAGAGAGAGAGAGAGAGAGAGAGAGTGTGTGTGTGTGTGTGTGTATGTCTGAGCTCTAAGAGGATTTCCGTGCCAACAGGTGGTGTTTAGGACATCTGAATGTACTTGTCCTTATGCATAAGCTCTCCATCTCTCTTTGTCCCTCTCTTTTTCTCTCTCAGAACCTGTCTCGTTCTCTCAACGCAGTATCACATGGTCTGTCACAACACACCTCTCTTTCTCCTCTAGTCAGCTAAAATCTGGGGAGATGAGCTTTGGCTGATTGTTTGCTAACACTAGCACTCCAGAGCTGTGTGGACTGCTGGGATCTTTCACTCCTGCCAGCAGGTCATATGCTGCAAATGATGCATATCTATATAGTCTCTCTGTGGGAGATCATAGTCCCTGTGAGACCACACATTCACAGCAACAGCTGTGGGGGTATCCATCCACTGTTCTAATGCCACCAGTCATAAGTCAGTAACAGCCACAGCAGTCTGCCCCAATATTATTAAAAAGCAACTAGCACACACACACACACACACACACATGCAAACGCACACACACATAGGGATTTGTGAACCTTTGTGCGTACCCCTATAAGGGAGCAAGCTCATAACACCCAACATGTAATGAAATGGCAGAATAAATCAGTTTTATTTGGAAATGAGGGCAAAGAGTTGACAGAGCTATCTGAATAGAGCTGATTTTAAAAAGCATATGTGTGTGTGTGTGTGTGTGTGTGTGTGTGTGTGTGTGTGTGTGTGTGTGTGTTTGTCTGTGTGTTTGTAACCTCATCTTTGCAGAGAGAAATTTTCTGAAGATATCTCATACCTCTTTTTACAGATGTTAGATGTCTGAGCATTCTCATCAAATTGATCCTCTTGGCGGTTTTCAGTGTTTGTTTTAAAGAGTCTGAGTTAGCAACCTGCTTTCTGGAGATGTGGCATGTATACTGAGCACTGGGCTGTAAACTGCAGATGAAAAGGCCTGCAAGGTTAATTAGTCACTGAAAGTTTTGTGCCCTTGCTGTCAGGAATTATGAGTAAATTAAAGGAGAAAGTGGCTTAATTAGTTACACAGAACGATCTCGGATTCAGCTCAGCGCCTGGGCAGTTTTGTGAAGGTTTGTACAGAAATAGTTTGCAGTAATGATGCTGAAGATATGGAGTAAGCCTTTATCTTTTCAACAACCATGTGACCAGTGTGGTACAGTGTAGACTATATCTGCTAGTCATTAAGGAAGCAAATGAAGGTTTATACATTTGCAGTGGGAGACTAGCACAATCAAACAAACAACAGTAGCTAATCAGCCTCAGAGTGGTGAACATCTACTGTATGTTTGCAACTTGGTTATTGTTATTACTGGATGGTCTTAATGCTATTAGGGTCTTAATGCTGTTAGTGGATCCCTGACGTATTTTTGATGTGCATTTCTGTGTATGAGAGGAGCACTTAAACCAAATGAGACCTTCAGTGTTGTTTTGTTTGGCACCATTGTCACATTGATTGCCTAATAGCCTGAAATAGTCCGTTTTTACGCTTTCATCGTATTCATTGATCCACTGAGAATTGCAGGGAGAGTTGCCATGGAAACTGCGGAGAGAACCATTGAATGTTCTGGAGTCCTCTGTGTGTGTGTGGGGGGGGGGGTATATATATGTGTATGTATATATGTGAGTGTGTGTGTGTGTGTGTGTGTGTGTGTGTGTATATGTGTGTGCATACATGTGTGTGCACCCTTGTGGTCTTTAGCTTGCTTTCATTAAGTGCAATTAAACGGTCAGCAAGTGACTTACTGCAGTCTCAGAAAAAGGTCTTTTCAAAACCTCAGTGTATTAAAATACTAAATCAGAGTGTCAGGGTGACTGACATGTTTTGGTTCTGGGTGAGTGTGTGGTATTTCTGTTGATATGTTGAAGGATGAAGGTGTCTGTCAGGTTCATTTCCATATTTGAGGCCAGTGAAGTACATGCTGAATAAAGCCGACCAGAATTAGGTTATGACAATTGTTCTAGAAGCCAGATGTGTTTACCATTTTCCTTAGCAACATCACCAATTAATATTTTAGATCTGTTTGTATTTTCTGACCCAGCATTGCCATGGTAACATGTCAATATGACAAAACAGCAATTTCATGGTTGTAAATTCACTTTTAATGTTCCCTTTGAATAGCTCATTAGGGTTTTAAATCTTGTCACACAGACAATATTGTATGTATTATTGTTAGCTCCACCATCACCAGTTTAATACTCTCACAATATACTGCTCTGGACTCAGTGACCTTTTGTGGTTGGTCCTGCCTTTGTTCATTTAACCTTTGACACCAGTGGCATGCTCTCATATTCCCTGGAATCATTATTCTTCTCTTAATAAAACTGGGCTAAAATTAAAAACAAATGACATAAAAATAAAATTTGAACCATGAACAGAATTTAATCTCTCAAGTAGCTCTCCCAGAGTGAAACGGTTACTTAATCAAAGTAACAGTGCTGATAAACAATACAAACATGTCCCCTCTGAAAGTTACCACAGTGACATAATCTTAATCCTGGAAAAATAAGGACAATTACAGTATGCGATGAAATGGTTTATTGAAAGTTTATACTGATAGGTAGAACGATGACAGACCTTGACGTTGCTTCACTATTTAAGAAAATGAGCAGGACTCACTCCTGTGTTAAATGCGTTTCTTGCGTGTTTTTGAACCATGAACAAGAATGGTTTCCACTGACGACGATTTCACAGTGTCTCATTTAGGTGATGCCATGGGCATTTGGGAGAGCGCTCTGTTTTCTCTGCCAAGGGCTGTGAAGTGCAGTCTTTTCTGATCGGACATAGCACAGACCAAGAAGAGGGCAGAGAAAGGCAAAGTAGAAGAGGTCATGGAGGAAGGAGACAGAACTTAATTTGTTTCCTTCCCTCATGCTTTGTCTTTGAACAATGTAAGAGGTGACATGTTGTTCAGGGGCTGATCAGTCTAATAAAAATGGGAAACCATAAACACAGTTAAAGTAGATTTTCATTGTTATTTTGCATGAAAAGTCTGTGCTTTCTCTAACACTCTAACACGTGTATGTGCTTTCTCTAACACAGAGACTGATTCACGCTGTCACAGTACATGTGCTATGTCTGAATTGTTTTGTTATTCACTACAAAGTCTACAGAAATTACCTCATGTCCCAATATTTTACCACTGGTAATATTTTTTTCTTGTGTCTGCGTAAATATGAGAATCTGACTCTTTTCCCAAGTCATATGATATTTTGTTATGTTAATTAGATACATCTGTGTATTGCTACTATTAAGATGAAAGGCTTTGAATTTTTCCTCATTCGTACGTATGCTTCTCTGTCTTGGGGCGATTCTTTTCATCTTTGGAGAAAAAAATGAATATTTTATTCGTTATTTGATTGTTTATTTTACTTGATAGGAAGCAGTTTGCAATTTTATAGAGCAACCCAAAGTTGGAGCAATGTTGATTTAATTCAAGGTAAAAAACAAGGAAAATGCTTAACTGCACAGATTACTGTGTCAGCCTCTTACAACTGCTGTTCAGAATGCTTTCATGCTGAGCTGTTTTAATCAAGGACATGCAAATATCCACGAACATTACTAATACTAACAAAATGTTCAGTTTGATGATTGATGTAGTTTTTCCTCAGTGGGGTTTTTTTTTTGGTGTGAAATATCAGCTTTTCGGTTAAGAAACTGGTTTTTAGCAAGAAAATCAGTAGAGACTATTTTCTCAGCGGTGACTCGATATAGTGATGGTGAGAAAATGTAACTTAAAGAGTTGGTAATTTCCTTAATGTTATGTGGTCTCCTGCATGTTTAAATTTGGCTTTTTACAATCCCAAGTTTTCCCTTCCCATTTTTTTTTTTTAAAATGTCTGCTGTGTGGACTACGCTACCTACAGCTAGAATTATGGAAGAGCGGTCGGAAGCTCCCTTGCCTCCAGTCCAGAGAAGAGTCGTTTTGGGAATGTTTCCGGTGTTGTTTGGGCCAGAATCAAGATTCAGACACTTAGTCCTGTATAGTGATATTCTTCAAGAGTTTCTTCCAACCTGTGGGGTTGGGACGTCCTGTGTCTCATATTTATCTGGCTTCCAGCAGGGACAGGTCTTTGAAGTACACGTCAACATCCTTTGAAATGAAATGTCTACGTCAGATTTGCTGTGTTGTCCTTTTACAGTGATTCCTAGTTCTTCTCTTTGGGCAAATTACAGGCTTGCTTCATCGCGCCCGTTAGCGCTGTGAGCATGTGGACAACACTCAGAGGCTCTTGTGCCAGCTCTTGGGAGATGTCTTACACCACACGCAGTAAAGCTATTCCTTACATCAGTTTTCCTTGACAGTACTGAAGATAAGGACATCGGTTTCCCAAGCTCTTTTCTTCTTCTCTCAGAACTCCCAACCACAGCCTCAGGAGTCATAGGACTTAACAGTGTCCCAGGTTAGAGGTCAGGAGGATTATTTCAGGGTAATGTTGGTGAATGGCTTGGGGTTATGTAAGTTATGGAGTGTAATGTCGATTGTCTTCTGACCAAAGCAGTCCCACAGTAGACATTTATTAGCCACGTAGGTTATAAATGGTGTGTATCTATGTGATAGTGGGCCTTCAGGTAAAGGAAGACTGTGTTACACTCATTTTTTTTCTAGCCCCCGTTAGTGATGAATGGCTCTCATAACAATACCACTTCTACAAGAAACCTAAAAATTACAGTTTAGACTTGATTTGAACTTGTGTTAACTTTCTGCCTGTCAGGGAACATCAGAACGATAACTGCTTGAGCCTGTTCATCTTCTTTTCTGTTTCAGTCTGTTGCTACAAAGTAGAGTACTGTGCACCATCCTCTATTACCTAAGAGCAAAAATTCCATCTTCGCTTTTTGGTGCATTTGAAACCATCATTCTGAAAATTTGAGAATTCCATGTGTAGACGTGTTAGCCTGCATCATACAATTTTCCATACTTTTTGGGGGAAAAACAGTTGTCATGGGAATTTTTAGTAGCCTTACAGTGTGTATGAGGGGGGATGAGTCACCTAAGAACGGGAAGCAAAATCTCCCGCTTTCCTTACCCCACCCATCCAAGAATTCCTTCCTCATCAACCCAAAAAAAGAACGGCATATTAGTCAGTACAAACTCCCTGCCTGAATGTAGGGAAACCTGTATTCCACGCAACAGAAACTGTGATGTTCATTCTGTGAGAAAAAGATTCAGCGGAAGACTTTTTTTTTCTCTTTCTTTGGAGCTAGTCCTTTTATTTTCAGGCTGTGAGATGAAAGGGAGAAGCCCTTACTCTGCTGTCACTCTGTAGAAAGTCAGCATGTATCTGCTGCATAGCCCTTAGGGGTATGGGGGGGGGGTGGGGGGTGGGGGTACTGAGGAAGTGGGGGGGGGCTGTCAGAGCCTTTGCTCTGTTGCCGCAGTGTTCTAATCCGGGTCTACAGCAAAGTTTATCTATGACTGTGGGTGAAATACTGGAAAGCGCCGCAAGTTTAAGAGTGAAGTGGGTCATGTGTGACAGCGCAGAGAGAGAGAGAGAGAGAGAGAGAGGGAGAGAGAGAGAAAGCTGAGCAAATCCACAGGCTAGCAGGCAGAAGGACTCCACGCAAATATGCCATGGTAGCAGGCTTAAAGAATGCCACTAAACCTGCTTACCTCTTCACATCCTCCTATCCATGTTCAGCCTGGAGGAGAGTGTTGGAGGGAAGCTTGCGATTGCAGGGGATCCCAGTAAGCTGTTTCCGGTAACTGTGCAGCAGGAGATATTGTGTGGAAGAGGATTCAAAGAGGGTTTCCCGTCACATCACGAAGGCATTGTTAAGGAGATTGTGCGCTCAGAAGCGTTGTGTTTAGTCTTGGGCTCTATGGGCTATGAACTCTCCATGTTACTGTCTCACTCTCAGAAACAGAGAAAGAGATTTTGGGCATAATGCTGATGTGATCTGACACGGCTGAGTCTTTCAAAGGACATGCCTCCCAGCCCAAACAGGAGGGTTTAAGGATCCCCCTCACTCTAACATGCATGGTACATTGCTCTGTCCCTGGTTTTTAACATGTCCCTCAAATCCCCTCTTAGGCTGGTTTCATGGCTGTTTAGGCTCGGTGTCACAGCAAGGTCATGCAGCCTTTCGTCTTCAGACTGTATGATCCTGCTTTGACCGCTGTGCAGGGCAAACTGGCTTCAACTGAATAATTGAATATAAATATTATAGCGATTACACGGGTTTGTGTAGTTCTTTTGCTTTCATGTCCCAAATTTTTAGTTTGTTGGCGTCTTTTATTTTGAAACATGCACTGCAAGCTGAGGTAAAGAGGGGTTTAGCTAAATAATCAAATGTACACACAGCTGTCAGTATGGCATAGTGACAGAAGAGTTTGAAAAGTAATTTTTGTTACTCTCAGCATGGCAGGAATTTCTTGAGGGTTGAGTGCTAGTTTAAGATAAATGTGAGGATGAATGAATGACCTGACTGAAGAGTATTTCTCTCCCTTGTGTCTTTACCTTGGTCTGGTTTATCTTTAGGTGTCGCCCGATTCTGAGGTGATCCTGAGGGAGTCGTGTCTTCCGTGTAAGAAAGGATTATTGTAAAGGAGAGATGTAGCTTACGTTTTAACTTAACTCGTGTAGTATAAGACACCAGACGCCGCTCTCTAAGCTGTTTAGCAGATAGCATCCAACCTAAGCACTTACTTTTTCATCTAATCTGGTTATGGGATTATAGTCAGATTGGACCTGTGTGTCTGATCTGGAGGGGGTTCAGTAAAAGCCCATTTTTGTGAGCGGATGAGTTGCAGTAGTATAGATGTGTTTCCGTGTGTTTAAAAATATATATGTATATATATATAAATATATGGATCTGGTTCAGTCAGTTTTGTATTATTAGTTACAGTGACCCCATGAGTCATGATCACTGAATGAATGGAGTACTTGAAGAGTGGAATATTTGGATGGATTTAATCTGAACACTGAACAAGGTTGGACCACAGCTTTTTCTTTTAACCGGACGGTCTGATTAATCTGCATTTCATTATTATCAGATGTTTTAGTTGAAATAAAAATGTATTTGCCATCATTTATATGTTAATTCTTTCATTACTGATACTTTCACAACTCTGCATGTTGCTAGTCTTTGCTGAGATTACAGAAGGTGATGTTGCTTGATCATCACAGTTAATATAATGCCAGAAGCTGTTTGTCTACACTGTTGGTTTTCTATGATAATGTTGTTTCATTTTTTCCCTTATTATCAAACCCCTTAACACTATTCTTTCAATTTTGTTCATTTGCTTACACTACGCTAATCAGCTGTGTTCTGTTAAATTGTCAGGCTAGAAGATGTGTTGTGATCTTCCTGGGTTTTATCGTCTTAATATGTGTGCTGAGGTGGAGTAAACGGAAACATACCCCAGAGTGAAATCTAAATGGAAAAAATTTCATTTGCCCTAAACTGGATGGTTTTCTTCTCTTTTATTCCCTCGTGTTCTGTCTTTTATTCATCCCAAAATTGGACGCGATCATTTAACAACCTTCGCATTTCCTTTTTCTCACATTTTATAAAGTGTCATAAAATGAAAGTTCATACCATGTTGATATAAAAGTGTCTGAGAGGGAAATGAGAGCAATAAGAGCACGTTAGAGAAGATTTCCTCTTAGTTTTCTGCCGTGTGTGGCAGGCTGTTCATTTAGTTTTGGTTTTCGATGAGACCAGAACAAAGATTTGTCCTCAGTCATTGGGCTCAGCAGTGCAAACCACCATTGCACTGCTGTAAATCTTTGATTAAAACATTGACTACAGCTGCAGGGGGCGTTTTGTGTGTCTGTGTTTTGGTGTTTTATTTGATACACAGTCATTCAAATGAATGACATGCCTAACAGATATAGAATAAAAAAGTGCAAGAAGAAGAATTTACAAATGGGCGTTAAACTAAATTAGTTTGTATAAAAGAGCTGTAAGCTCTTTCATACACAGATTTACAATATACACTAGATTCATTCATTCGTTCATTCTCTAAGCCGCTTATCTTAATTAGGGTTGCTGGGGGTGCTGGAGCCTATCCCAGCGTTCACTGGGCGAAAGGCGGGGAAATGCCCCAGACAGGTCGTCAGTCCATCGCTGATGTACACTAGATAAAAACAGTGAAAACAGGGCAGCAAACAGTGAAGAGAATTATCGTTCTGTCTCAGAAAAAATAGGTTGTTCTAACTCTCATGTCACGCTTAAATCACATGTTCTACTCTCTTCTCTATTTCGCTGCTGGTGCGTGTCCCCAGCTCTGCTGTTATGGGATCACAGGTAAACCTAGACGCACGTGCATCTGAAGTCATAGTTTCCCTGCAGTTTGTTCCCTCTTAACTTCTGCTGTCACTCAAATGTGTAAATATCCAGTGAAGATAGTAACAGTGCCTCTGTCCCTGTGGAGCTTTTCCACACATGCACCAGTGTATGTGATATCCCAGACTCAAGACAGATGTTGATCGATTTGTCTTTTGTGATATATTTCTTTGTCTGCGGATGACGGTTGTGTGACAACAGAGGCTTTGAATGTTTGTGCCAGAGGGGAATATGAATTTGGTTTGAGAGCTTAGTGGAGAAAGGCATGCTTTTATCTTTTCATGTACTGACAGACTGATTGTGACAGCTTGGGGTCACTTTTGTTTCCCCATCTGATTGCCATGCAGAGATCTGGCTAGTCTGTTTGTATGTTTGCGTGTGTTTGTGCATGAGAGAGAGAGAGAGAGAGAGAGAGAGATATAGAGATAGAGAGAGATGGAGAGATAGAGTAATAGAGATAGTGTGTTCATAGGTATTTATAGTGACAGTCTGCTATTCATCACAAATCTATCGTATCTATCATGTGGTCTATCCAAAGGCATTAACTGCAATGGTCTAATGGGAAAGCTTTGTGTTTGTGCATATGTGCAGAAACCAGATTCCACAATAAAAGCTGAAGATGTTGCAACACTGACTAACAGGATGTGTCTAACGCTTTGCTGAGAACTTGAGAACTGAAGGAGAGCGAGACAGAGATAAAAACGGACTGGAGGCAGCGAGGACGGGGGATGTCAGGGTAACCTCTGTTCTCCCAGTTCTGGGTCACACGAGGACATGTATCTGTCTCCGTCATTCAGGAGCGTGTTAGGAGGAGACCCGCCAAAAAATTACGTACAATTGAATTAGGGTTTATGAAATCAGCCTGGAAATTAATTTATTTTGTTACATTACATAATCCACAGATATTTCCAGAAGTAAGTCATTTATTTTTTGAAATGCATTTTCTAATAGTAGTCTAATTTACTTTGTAAAAAAAAAAAAAAGGTAGGCTCTGCTGCATATTAAGTAGGCCATGCACGCCCAGTCGGATAAGGTATTTTTATAGCATATAATATGTTTTCCATACTGTTTATCTCCCATGTGTCAGGTTGCTGGTGTCTGTATGTATACGCCAGGACATGTGCCGCTGCAGAATCCTGCTCTATGTTTATTTTTTCCTTGCACTATAAATAATTCATATTTCCACATATGTGCTGAGGCAAAATCAAATATAATTTCCAGGAAAAAAAAAGGCTGTTTTTTATGGTGAAGCTGCAGAGCAAGCAGATTCATTTTGTAAAGTACATAAAATGTGGGTCAAGGGTATGGGTAAGGTTGTCTCATTTTGTTTGCTGTGCATTTAATGTAGATGTATTTTGAGTATGCAGCAGCCTTTCATTATGATGAGTTTATTTGGCGCTGTGACTTATTAGACGTAGATTTAGTCATTGTAAGTAATGGACTTACGAACTGTAATGTGAACACATATAACATGAGCAGTGTCTAGAGTAAGGTAGGACTACTGAAACTGTGTACGTGTGTGTGTGTGATACATTGAAATTCTTATTTTGGACTGATCAGCATGGAAAAGTGAGAAGCATTTCATTCCTAATTATGACTCATTAATTATACAGACTCCAGTGGTGAAGACTGATATGGTGGCATTGAACTTCTCTCTGTCTCTCTGTCTCTCTTGCTCTCGTTCTCTGTCACACTCTCTCTCTCTCTCTATCTCTCTGTCTCTCTGTGGACCTTATTGGAAATGCTAGGTGTTGATTCTGTTGAGTCTGTTTTATTTTAGCACTCTAAGATACAAAGTGTATTTGTCAAATGGATCCTATATTGAAAATATTAACTCATACACACACAGACACTCAGAGTTTGGTAGATGTGGAAGAATTAAGATTATGGTAACAGTATTAATTTGCGATATGGGAGTTTTAGGACATCTATATAATGTCTGTGTAAAGTCTAATTGAATGCCACCACTCCCTAGACACCCCACATCAAACCCTAACATCAAAGACATTTCCAAATGCTTCTTTTACTATAAATGAATGCCATTAGGCAGAATCAGGCTTATAAATCTATTATATCTATTATCCATAAATGCAGATTCACATAGGGACATACCCTTCCAACAAACCTGTTTCAGTAGGTGTCAAAATATGAGTGTCTTTTGTGCGTCTTTTTGTTTGCGTGTGTGTGGATGCGTTCTTGCTACCATAATCTTAATTCTACCACATCCACCAAACTGTGTGTGTGTGTGTTTGTGTGTGTGTGTGTTAGTGACCATACGTGTATGAAAATTTGTTTTGTTTTTGGTGTCAAAATGAGAAAGAGATAATAAACACACATAGGCAGAGGATAAAGCACAGAAAATGTTAGTATTAGTGCTAGCTGTGTTAATGTGCACAAGACACATATGTACACAAACACACACACACACACTAACATTCACACAAATACACCCATGGCACTGTGTAGCTAATTACAGGGCACAGGGACTAACTCCCTCCTCAGTTTTTCACTGCTTATCTGCTCTGACGTCCTCTGGCTAGGGATGTGTGTGTGTGTATTGTGGGTTACTCCAGCTGAGAGGGAAGATCACAGTCTTAGGCAGTGGTCTAGCACGTCAGTCACTGCCTCCCTAAAGCCCCACCTGCTAGTGGGCTTACACGAGCAGCAAGGGAGAGAGAGAGAGGGAGAAAGAGAGAGAGAGAGAGAGAGAGAGAGAGGGAGAGAGGGAGAAAGAGAGAGAGAGAGAGAGAGAGAGGGAGGGAGGGAGAGAGAGAGAGAGAGAGAGAGAGGGAGAAAGAGAGAGAAAGAGAGAGAGAGGGGGGTGAGGGAGAGGGAGAGAGGAGGAGTGCAGTTTAATCCCTGCAGTCAGAGGCTGAGCAGCAACCGTAGCTACTGGACTTCACTCGTTCATCTCTCATTTTTTTCTGTGACTGAAATTTCTGCTCCTGTCTTACATTCTGCTCATGGTGGACCTGTGCCTGCTCTTGTCCAGACTGTTTGCAGTGCAGAACAGGACAGAGCGTTCCATAGGAGATTAGTGAGTGTTCGTGGCTGTACCTGAGGAACAAGTGGGAGCCAGAGAGAATGCTTAGGCTGTAACCTGTGACAGACATCATCATGGTTCATCACGAAGAGGAGGGAAATTGACAAATACTCTGGAGAGCATCATAGAGAACTTAACTGGAGATCTTCAGAACCAACTCAGCCTGCCTGATTTGACTGCAAAGCACTGGACTCTGCATCTGTGTGTTACTGCCTCCCGTCAGCTGCGCAGTGTGTACACTGCTCTCCGTGTGTGGGAGATTGAGTGTGTGTGTGTGTGTGTGTGTGTGTATCCGCACTCCGTGGTGCTCCCTCCTGCGTTCTTGTGCTCACTGATGCGCACTGGAAGATTGGACGTTTTTGGAGGAAGATGCCGGCCATTCTGGTGGCCACTAAGATGAAGTCTGGACTGCCAAAACCGGTGCACAGCGCTCTCCCCATCCCACAACTCCCCACCCGAGCTGTGGCCCCCCAGCCCTGCTCCCTTAAGCCTCACCACAACACAAACATCCCCCTCAGGAACCATGGAGGGGGCGCACCAGCAAAAAACAATTTAACACAGCACAGCCGAGCAGACACACAGGTCAGAGAAAAAGAGAGAGAGAGTGTGTGTGTGTGTGTGTAACTTGGGAGAGTGTGTGTGTGTGTGACTTGGGGGTCTGTGTAAAGTGATGTTGTGTTCAAAAATGTGGGGTTATGTATATATATATGTAATAAGTTAATTAGAAGAGTTGTATTATGTAAGTGTAGTTTATCAGATGATATGGAGAACAGAAGGCGTTATCATCTAATATAAGTTTCTTTCTGTTCATGATAGTATAATTTAGAGAGTTAGTCTTTAGATGGTAAGAATATCATAACAACAGTAGTGTATCGTTAAGGTGTTTGTGCAGAGAGACACTGTAAGTGCTGTTGAATACAAGGTCTGTGGGAATATTGAGTTCTTTTGGCTGTGTGCTCAGAGCCTGCTCCTCACTCACAGCTTGGCTTTTTTTTTGTGAGTTACACAGTGTGCTAGGCAACCTAACAGATATCTCTTCTCTCTGAAATGCCATTTAAGGCTGTCTTAGTCTGTGTGTGTGTGTGTGTGTGTGTGTGTGTGTGTGTGTGTGTGTGTGTGTGTGTGTGCGTGAGAGAGAGAGAGAGAGAGAGAGAGAGAGAGAGAGTACAGTATCAGGATGGTGTATGATAATGCTGTTAAAACTGAAATGTCAAGGTTAAGTGTCGATATCTAACAAGGCAGCTGTGAGTCTGTATTTCTATTGCTTTGGTATTATTTTGCTATGACAGGAGCTTTTAATAAAAAGGAACAGCTTGTTTTGCTTATTACAGTCCAGAGCATCAGTGCTGGTAAAATAAGCTCACACCTACAGATCTGACAGCCTTTCATTTCATGTGTGTGACTTTGGTACGGAGGTGGAGATCTGTACACTGGCTGTCTCCTTGCAGCAGCAGTTGTTTTTGGAATGAGAGCATTCTGTATCTCTCTCTCTCTCTCTCTCTCTGCTCTCTCTCTGCTCTCTGTGTAGTGAAAGTATATTTAGTTCAAAAGGGTGCCATGCTTGCGTAAACATTTTTTAGAGCCTTGAATGTGGGCCAGAGGAGTGGTCCATTTTTAAAATATAAAGCAACTGAAGGGGCTACCTACTCACTGTCGGTGTGTTGGTATTAGGTGGAATACTTGTGCTTATGGTTTTCTGTGGCATTGTAAATGAATGTTGGTGCTATGTTATGGTCAACATGTGATGTGTCATATTTGTTCATGGGTGCACTTTGTCTGTGGACGGTATGTATCGGCATATTTGTGTGTAGGGCTGAATTCAGTTTGAGTTATGATGAATTTTCTTAGGTCCATGGTGACTCCCTAACAAGAGGACCCAATTACATACACTGATTCCCTACAGCCTCCCTTCAGCTTCACACACACACACAGACACACACACACACACATTCTCATGCTTCCACTGGCCAGGGGGGGGGGGGGGGGGGGGGGGGAGAAGCAAATCAGCAGAGAGAGAAATTGATGTTCAGCTGGCAGCTGACACAGTTTTGCACTGTGATGGAGTAAGGATCCTGTCTCTTGGAATGTCTGCTATAGCCGTAATAATGTCAAATAAAGATTTAATGACCCCCACCCCTGCACAGACTGGAGGCTGTCCTCCGTCATTTAGTCCATATCAAGCCAAATTTCTCAGTAGCGTTGCCTGTTTAATGCCTCTCCTAAACCAATCAGTAATCTCGTGGGGATAATTATACTTAATCTCAAGATATAAACATTCCTTTGATGTAAGATGATTCAGTGATAAGATGGCCCTGTGTCACTATATGCACATATATGAATGACACTCTCACCACTCACTGCATGGAGACTCGGTCTTGTTCCCAGGTTTCGTGTACAGCAAGACTGCATGTCTCACCCCTGTGTGGGTGAATGTGGGTCCCTACACGCATTAGGAGATGTGGGTCAGGAGTGTGGGTGTGGGGGGGGGGGGGGGGGGGGGTGGTCATAATGGATCTTCACACACTCTGTGAGACTGAGAGCCCCTTAGAGACGGACACCCTCTTTCAAGAGCATGCATTATGCAGTTTGTTTGTACGGATGTGGGGGGAGAGGGGGGCGCTCTGTGTGGGGGAGTCTCATAAATAGGTAAAAGTCCTGGGGCTATTTTATAGTAATCGACAGACTGGGTGCATTTCAGGACTTTTGAGAGCTTCTCAGAGGATGTTTCAAGGGTACATACAGTTCAAAAACATCTCTTCTCTAGGATATCTGTTCCAGTTGCCAGTTGACTTTAGTGTTACTCAAATTTAGTTGATCCTACAACAGTTGTAGTTTGTAGAAGTTGTTATTTGACGGCGATGTAAGTTAACTTGATATAACTCTCAATATTTCAATGATTAATACTTGTACAAAGGTGTTGTCTTTAATTATTTACCAGAGAACAACAACAGTTCTACCAACTCTAATGAAGCTAATGTAGTTTTGCATCAGTCATGAAAGCTCATGTCCAATTCACGTCCGGAGCAGCCTAAGCTGTGCTTGCAGTCTGCAGTTCCCTCTAGTGGTTCACATCTGTACTGCACTTTGTCAACGAAGGCAGCTTTATCAAAACCTCGTCAGCATCATCACACTAGTACTATTTGAAAGGGTTAAAGCACTGTTCACTGAACTGTGTGGTTCTTATTCTGTTCTGCCTGACTCTCTAGCTGGTGCACTCATATTCGCCCAGGTTCCAAACTTCTTTGCTTTATGGATTTTTAGAGTACGATACAAACCGAGAGAGAGAGAGAGAGAGAGAGAGAGAGAGAGAATGTGAGAATTTGTACATTATTTGCCTGGCTTATAATTAGTTTGCTCTTATAGAGAGAGCGCTTCATAGACACACACACGAAAACACACACGCACACACACACACACACACACACACACACACTTCCCTCACAGTTTTATTATCGGTCCATATGTCAGTGTGATAAGACTGCAGTGGCCCATAAAATGTGTGGAGATAAGAGTCCTTTCTCTGGAGTTCTGTGTTCATGAATCAGAACGGCACTGGACCTCATTAAGAACCACATCTTATCAGCTCAGCACTTTAATGAAATGATTGGTTTTATGATGGGCTCTAGCAGCCTCCTAGATCAAACCATAGTTTCTCACAGTAATCAAACACAAATATTGACTGAAAAGCCACCTGAACTGAAGGATCATGGGTATGTTTTTTTTTTACTTTTATCTTTTTATCATTTCATTTGGTAAAATGTCACTCACACACACAATGTGCATGACTGGTTTTTTTTGTTTGTTTTTTTTTGCTGGTATGGATTTAGATTAAAACAACGATGGATTCACGTGACTTCGTTTAAAGTGTGATTGTTTAGCATGTTTTTTTTTTTTTTTTTGGTTTGAATGCAAAGTATTTGAGAATTCATGATTCATTGGGCTGCTATTAAATTAGGCTAATGCACTTTGTTGCTTGTGAATCAAAGTAGAAAGGCAACCATGACTTGATGGTGTTACTGTTTAAATTATTTTAGAATAATGTACATGAATTTATTGTTGTAAATTTTCCTTTTTTTTTTACTCTTTCTTCCTTTTCTCTGCCTGAGAACTACAGTGTTTACATCTGCTAGTTTAGACCGTTCATTTATCCCTTTCTCCTCAATCATGTGTACACACAAACACACGTAGACACAGAGAGCATACCTAGTGCCTCTAAACCATTTGCATTGTCTTACAGTTCATTGAGCTTAATTCTATAGGCTTTAGTTGCCTGGCAGTAAACCTTCTCCATATTGTTCAGCAGGTGACGGTGAAAGCAGGAAAAGCTGAGCTCTGCTCCCATTTTCTTTAATTTGCTAATGCGCTGAAAGCAGGCTGAATAACTTCACGGCTTTTGTCCCAACAATGGAGCTGGAGATTTGCATGTGTTTCTTGTCGCGTTGCTTTTACAAATGGCCCCGCTGGTCATTTAAGTGCAATGTCTTAGCAGTACTTACAGCAGAGAGGACTGACAAAAACATAAGATCCAGGAGTAAGAGTAAACCTGCTGTGGATTGAATGATACCAATAGAAGCCAAATCTGATTTGTAAAATTGAATCTAGCACAGCTCTCAACAAAAACATCATTTTTTTGTTTGTTCTTTGTGTTGTGTGCTCTGTTTTAACTCCTCCACATACTACATCAACCACACCACATGTCCCTAATGACTCTCAGCATATACTGTAGCTCGCTGTGTGAAATTGTCTGTAGTAGTTTGGTTGCCTGTTCTTGTAATGTGTGCACTGCAGGTGTCCTTAATTTGTGATGGCTGAAGAACATAAAGCTTGTTTCTTTTTTTCTTTCTCTTTTTTCTTTTCTCCAGAATCAGTGTTCAAACACTCTAGAGGCAGAGTCTGTATTTTGCTCACCGTATCTGTCAGAAAAAAAAAAAATTCACTGCTAACTAGGTTAGATTCATGTCCTAAAAATACACCAGACAGTACCTCTACCAACATGCTTCCCTTATAAGTGAATATTCAAGCAAATCTACACTACCACTGAAGTAGAGTGATTTCAAATATATCATTTAAAAAAAAAAGTGAGACTTTGATCTTTATTCCACAATACGCCAGGCTCTGTCCTCTGTGTGTGATCAAATAATAAAGGAAAACATTCACATATGGTATGATTAACGGCTGCCTGGAATCAGTGGAACAGAGAAACGTATCAGACTGTAATGTGCCTTTGAGTTGGAGCAGAATACCCAAAGCTTGTAGACCTACAGAACCCCCCACCCCCCTGTCTGTGAATACCCTATATGAATAATACATAAGAGTAGGAGCTGTTCTGGCAGGACTGAAACTTGATGAAAAGGAAACTAGCATTGAAGAAGTTTTGATGTTTGTAATTTGTGATTCTGTATGCCGAGTTGAGACTTTTAGTCGACGCTTAGATGTCGTATCCCTTTGTGATTTAGCGAATAACATTTACAACATGCATTTTGTAGATGTTAATATTTTAGCAGAACATATTGTGTGATTAATTGGTGTTTCATAGACTCATTCCTTTTTACAGTCTAATATAGAGTTTGTTCATTAGCGTCAACATACAGGCTGTACTAGTGCTGTGCTAGTAATATGAATATTTATGTAAGTATATGTATATTATATGAAACAAATGTAAACAAGTGAAACGAGAGCCGTTCAGAATAATAATAATAATGAGAATTAAAGAGAGATTCTGTCTCTGATGTTTTTCTTAATTCGTAAGAAGAAGAAGTATGCGCTACAGACCTGTTAAGATTTCTGACTTTCAGTCCACACAGACTCGTATGGTGAAATCAGAATCGCTCAGCCCAGTCCAGAGCCGTGCTGCTGTGGAATAATCGGACTCCTGGTCCCAGTGCACCTCCCTCCGTCCTCTGTCTTGCTTTATTGAGTTGCATCTCCTCTGCTCTGGTCAGACGTATTCATTAAGCAGAGACATCTGTTTCCCCTATGTGAGTAAGGCCAGACACTCTTCTTTAGTGTCTCCTCTCTCTTCTTCTCCTTATGGCACTCTGTCACTTACACATCATCACAACAACAAATGGCCCATTGTGTACCCGCACCCCTGGGACAGGATAGGGGCGAAGCGCACCCCTGTCCCAGGGAATCGCAGACTCCTAGCATCACTCGACGACTGTTGAGGCAAAGGGATGACGTCAGGCTGTCGATGTCCGGGGTTAACAGAGGAGCAGAAGTCGGCCGGCGTTTATTAACAGGTCGAGGTGAACGGTCATCTGTGATGGAGGTTTGAGTGGATGACCTCGGCCGGTGAAAGTGAGCTGCTCATCTGGTGTTCGCTCTGCTTGCTCAGCGGTTGGTTGGACAGAGCAGATGCTTTGGATCTCTTCTGATAATCACACAGCTCAAGGTTTTTTGAGCTTTGAGTCAGACTTGGAATAATTACAGGGAAAGCAAGATGCTAGCCTGTAACTCTTCAGAGGTTAATAATGACGCGAAGCCTTGTGCTCATATGAAATCACAGGGGAAGTCTCTGTGTTAGGTATTATCAGTGGGAAGGTGCATTTTGCACTTGATTTAGTGTAACGTCAGGACTGTTTCTGATGATTCATGGACATATGTTACCTATGAAGAGAAACTGATAGGGTATGATAAGTCTTTCTCACTGATGAGCAATCCACTGGACCAGATAAAGACACTTAAATTTGGAAATTTGCTGTGTAGTCAAGAGGTTCAATGTAGGTGCAGCTTAGAGGCTAACCAGCATCATAATGAAACACTAATTAGAGATTTTTACACACACTGTAGGAGAACCTGATTAGCCTAGCAGCATGTTAGCATAGGCTTTGATTATTCACCTGGTACCCACAGAGACCACTGACTGATTTCAGTGAGATTATTCAGATTGGCTGAATTATTTTTATTATTGTTATTAATATTTTTATCCAATTAACCTTTAATCCAAAGCAAATGCTTTGACTAAAGGGTGAAAATCTAGAATTTAAAAAAAAACCCTGAAAAAATCAAAAATGTAAAACAGCTCTTTTAAAAAACAGATAGCACAAAATTCTCATCAAGGGAAAAGCACAATATTTGTTGAGACTGTCTTTGTATGAAGAGGTTAACCTGGGTTCATGCAGTGAAACACTGGAAGCTGTTCCCTGCATGTTATTAGTTGTATCCCGCTGTAACGAAGGCTATTCTCTTCCCGGGCTCCTCAGAAGCCTGTGTTTCCCAGGGCTTTTGTGTTATACCCTGTCGCAGGCCCATATGCCCCCCCCCCCTCCAACCCCCAACAGCCCGGCAGCAGGAGCCAACAGAGCTACTCAGCCCCCTAAAAGCAGATGATGGGGGTTCCCGAAAACAAAGAGCCCTCCACCCGGGTAAGCTCCCCCATTGTCCACGGATACTTGAATTTATTTTCCTACCTATTCAGAGGGTGAAAAGAGAATTCACCGTGTGATTCGAAACTGTTGTTCTTAATGAGGTTCTTCGTTGGTACTGAACACATGTAGTATTGCCCACTCATCATTCTGCTCTATACAGGACATTAAATTATTAGCTGAAATGTTAACTATGTTTATATGACATGTTGAGTAAGTGCTAACATGTTGTTTGCACTGGCGCAGCCTTAAAAGGGTTTTTTTTTGCAGAAAGTAAAATGAAAATGTACTTCCGTTTAAAAAGCGCTGACTTTTTGGCAGCTTCCATGCCTGCTTTAGTGTGGGAATGTTTACTAAAACTCGACCAATCATCAGGAACTGAAATTTGACTTGTGTTTTTGTGGGTTTTGTGGTTTTTGGGTTGTACTCAAAGGGACACCTCTTGGCTCCCCCACTAGGTGAGGGGAACTTATGCCACAAGTAATAACCGCAGTATGTGGTACATGCATAGAATATAACACTCTCCTCATGAACCACAGAAACGGAAAAACAGGGTTGACATTGTTTAAAAGAAGAGAAGCTGAGGAGATCTTTTCATTTGTTTGTTAGTTGTGTGTGTGTGTGTGTGTGATGGGGGTTGCACTGAGGTGTAGTGAGAGTTGTGAGAGAGTGTAAGTAATAACGCCTGAGGCGTAGAGGAAAGGAACCATCAGTGGTAATTAATAGGCGTCAGATGTGGTAGGTACAGAAACTGCATTGCACCACTGAATGCGGACATCAGAATCAGAGTATTTTAATTCAACACAACCACTGAGAGTCCTGTACATGCGCCTTTTTTTTTGGTGAGAAAAAGTTGCAGTGGTGAAGTGGGGACTTTGGGGAGGAGAGTGGTTTTGGTTTGGGGTATAGGAAAAGAATAACTTTCTCAGAGGGCAGAGGGTCAAACATTCAAGAGAGCTCTATTTTGTAATCCTTCCTTGCTTGACTAATGATCTGTTGAAGACCAGAAACACAATGTGCTGGCTACTGGGGGCATTTTGGGGTGGGGGAGGGCTGTAAAAAGTTGGAGGGAAAGTATGTAAGTGGGGAAAGGGAATCCCTTTCTCGTGCTGACCGACTTTGACTCCTCTCCAGCTGATCATCCCCTCTTCCAAACCAGCTCTGTTTGTTTGGTTTTGGTCCATGAATTCTTGGAGTGCAGGGATCTTGGCTCCACCCCTGTGTGTGAGGGGGCAGGGAGAGGCTGCAGGCAGCTGCCTCAGGGAGAGTTAGACCTAAACTGACAAGGGTTACAACGAGGATGGAACAAGATACCTCTCTCTTTTTCACCGTCTCCCTCTCTCTCTCTCTCGACCTACCCTCATCCCTCTCTGTTCATACGTTACTCTCTGGCTTTAGCTTTATCCTTTCATCCTTTTCTGTCTTTCTGTACATCCTTTTCCCTCTCTGGACTCATATATCTACCCTTACATGACTTTCTGGGTTCGTACTCATCTATAATTCTGTATGGCTACAGTGTATCTGCATTATCTCATTCTTTTACTCTGGAACTGCATCCAACTGTTTTTTAAACCCCTTCTCCTCTTCTCCCTCCATTTATCTTTTTCTTTGGATTAACTCTGTCTTCCCTTCTTTCAAGTTCTTTCTTCTCACATTCACTGAAAAAGGGAAGAGATTAGAGACTGTGAGCAGAAATGCTTATCCAGGACTCTTTCTGATGGATGTAGTTTGGACTCAGCTGGTCTGGACCTGACTCAGGTGCACTGAGGAAAATGACTGTGATGCTTTGGCGCTGGGAGCAGAACAACGTCACCATGAAACTGGTAAAAATGACCACTGTTTCAACCCCAGTGTCGAGTCATGTGGGCTTGTAGGGAAAACAAATGTGCTTTGACATATGGAATCTGATATGATGCCTGTAAGGAAATTGAGAATTTTTCATTTCTCTGTATGAAAAACAGGTTGGGGTTTTTAATCTATTTTGTGTGTGTGTGTGGGTGGGTGTGTGTGTGTGTGTGTGTGTGTGTGTGATTAGAGGCTACCTCATCATGTGTATACTCACTCACACTGAGCATTTGTGTGTGTGTGTGTGTACATGACTCATTCATTCATGTTTGAGATCTCACACAGATTTAGGATTCAACTTGTTTCTGTTGTTTTTGCCAAGGTTGTGATATTGTGCTGGCACTGCAGGTTCATCTTAATCGACAGCACTTCAATATCTGTGACGGCTGAATTGATTTAAGTGCAGATTTAGTGTTCTGTCATACTTGTCAATGGCATGAAAAGCCTTCCTCCACTTTTGTTTTCTTATTTTGACGGACAACACAGACAGAAGTGTTCCGGTCAGGTTCCCTCTGTTGTCTGTGAGGTTGTTGACATTAAACAAGTTTGTGATCCACTGATGAAAAAACACATCTGTTCGTGACAAGGAGGTCATGGTTGGTTGGTGAAATGAACTCTAGTGTATGAGTCAGGACATATGAAAGAGCCGAATACCTTCTGATGGAAAGAATTAATTACGTCTCTGTATTTGAATACCCAGCTTGATTATTCACAGGCTCACTGACAGTGATGATGGCTTTTGAGTCAGTCTCTCATACAGTCACGCTATCCTCTGTGCTTCAGTGGCTTCAGTGGCTCTGTGTTAATCTACTGCACCTTGGGCCCACTGTGGCAGAAACGACTACGGTTTGTCTGGAGATGGGGAGATAAGGAAGCTGTTTAATTATGCATTACATCTGGAACACAGCATGACTGGCAGCACACAGGATATGTGTAGGTTAGTGGTGTGTGTATGTGCGTGTGTATATGTGTGTGTGCATGTGTGTGTGTGTGTGTGTGTGTGTGTGTGTGAGAGAGAGAGAGAGAGAAAGGGGGAGGGAGAGAGAGAGAGAGCGAGAGAGAGAGAGAAAATGAAAGAGAGGGGGAGTGAGATTGGAAATGCAGCAGCTAGTTCATCTGTGCGTTTCACTATATTAAAGTGACCTTATAAAAAATGGTCTTGTGCCTAGCATGGATTTCACAGGGTCTATTGATTATTGATTTTTTAGTGCCCTCTGAACAATTGTGCATTGTCGCATTAATCAAAAAGAGCAGAGATGATTTATTGCAGGATGTTCAACAGTGTCTTATCCCTGGGGAATGGGTCTGTATAACACAGATGAAATTCTATTTGTTCCTCACTCTGTCCCTGCTCTCTGTTTCCCTTACTTTCATTTTTATTCCCCCCTTAGTTTGTGGTGTGATAGAAGCGGCAAGATTGCCCCGTTCGATTTTACTGATGCCACTGCCTGACATACTGATGAGGTACTGAGATGAATGACAAACAGACAGGGGAGACTAGAAACACACGTATTAAACATCAGAACATCAGTTTATGTTTCACTGAAGATTTAGATGAAAATGTAATTAAAATAAGGAAATTGAAATGGACATTGAAGGGGTAAACTACATAAATGACAGAGAGAGAGAGAGAGAGAGAGCGAGAGAGAAAGAGTGTCTTTGTCTACCAGTGTTAGGGTTGGGGTTTGGGCTGACAGATGTCTGATCTGCTTGAAGGTGAGCGGTGGTTAATGGTGTTTAGGTACCTGCTGGGAAACTGGGGACTCCTGTTCACCCTCCCTTATTAGTCAGACTGTTAGCCCTGACACGAACAGGATTGTGCTGCAGCAGCTTACACACATCCTCATACACACACTGCTGGCATGTCTCTTCCTACAGACTGGCATCGCCGCATCAGCAGATGGCACTGAAATGAACTCATGCTCTATCTGACTGTGTGTGTGTATGTCTGTGTCTGTGTGTGTCTGTCTCTGTGGCCGTGTGAGCGCGAATCCATTTTGAGGCGATTGTAACAGCAAGGACGGGTGCAACTGATGTAACCTACTTTTGATTTTCTCAAAATAATTTCACTTGTTCCGCTGTACAAGAAATGATACTTTTTTCCATTGACTTGAGCTGTTGATGGAAGCGATCATGAGAAAAGGGCTTTGCACGACTTTAAAGCATGTATCTGAGAATCTGAAGAGTCATCCCGTCATTTCTGCTCTGACAGAATCCACAGGGGCCCAGAGGTTTGTTTGGCTGGGCTGTTTTCAAACTCACGCACATACCACTTGTTTCATCTCCCAACCTCAAACCTTTCAAGAAATCAAGAGTGGCTCTTAAGCTTGTAGTGTAAGCAAAGAGCCAAAGCCACTTTAAAACAACCAGCCTACCACGCAGAGAGAATACAGCAGAGACCCTGACCAAGAAAAAAAAAAACAAAAAAAACCTAAACACATGAAACATATAAGCAATGTGGGGATCTGTCTACTGGTCTGTGAAAGAGGATAAGCCTCTTGCATCGCCTTTAAAAAAACAACTTTTCTTTCTTCTCCTGTTTACCCAGGATAATTCTGTACATTTACAAAGTTTAAGTTATGCTCTGTTCTCCTTGGGTGATTTTAAACCCTCTTTTGTGTGGTATTTATTGAAATGGTTCATTTTCCCTTGGTAGTTGAGGTTTTTGTGGTCTGACAGACAAACGGGCTCAGATCATTTAGCCAAGCGGAAATCTGATCACAGGTTGCGGAGGAAACGTTTAAAGCGCGGGGCACTTTGAGGTCAAGCTTCAGGGATAATTACATTTGGGACAGAGGAGGTGGGAGCGGGTTGTGGGTCATGTGAAAACCACCTGAATTTTTTCATGAGCTTTCTCATAGTTTCCAGTCAAGCAATGAGAATATGGTAAAATACTACTGATTGTCTTCTGACACTGGGGGGAGGGATTGCATTTGCTTTTCTTTAAAGCGCGTCCTGGCGTCAGTGCGGGGCTCCTCTGTGGGATTAGGAACTGGATCCCACTGTTTTTCGGTGTGTGCATGGAAGTTTAGTCAGTTCTCAGCTGAAGGAGGTCCTCAGTGTTGTGACACACTTTCTTTTCCCATTTTCTTCGATCCCCATTTCTTATGTTTTTCTTACTCATTCGTCTATGTCATTCTTATTATCCCTCATAGATGAACTACTAGTTCTAACCTGTCCAGCAAAGAGATATGACAGTTATTAACGTGACTCACTGGGGCAGGGTAGGCACACACACACACATATGCATGCGCGCACACACACACACACACACACACACACACAGAGCTCCAGGTCAGACAGCTGACTGTTTTTGTATGCACAAGTGTATAGCTATTGATTTCCTATTGGCCATCTGTCTTGACTGATGGTTTTGAATAGAGTGAAATCTGGTGTTATGGAAGAACCACAGAATGATGGTAATTCACAGCTGTTCATATACTTTGTTGATATTACATAAGATGCCATATCCTGATATGCAAACATGCAAATTATTAATAAAGTCCTTTATAGTCAGAAAATAGCTACCAGAAATGTGCTACTATTTGACACTTTCCTGTTTCTCTACTCTCTCTCTTTCTATCCCTCTGAAACAAACACACACACACACAAACACACACACACACATTCAGAGGAAGAGAAAGACTGACTTTAGAGATTAAGACACATCAGAACACTCCATCTCTTACCAAGTCTTCAACACATTCAGACATAAATATTTACAAGCAGTCTGTCACATACATATGAACACACACCCTCATGCTCTGAAGGGCCATGTAAGTGCTATATATGTCAGTTCCTGTTCTAGTGAAAATATGAGTTGATCAGACAAAGCACATAAGGTCATGGGTCCATCCAGCAGTAACCATAGTGACACGAACAGTTGCGCTGTTCACCCCCAATGTATCCGTCATTCTCTTCCTCCCTTCTTTCAGCAGTGCCTCTACCCATCATTCATCTCTGTCCATTTTTAAATGCTTCAGCAGGGTATCAAAACCACAAACATTAACGGACCTCCGCAAACACTATTGTGCCAAGAAGTCGTTGGAAACCCATCAAACACTGGCAAAAAAATGAGAGCCTTTCAACCAGTTAAGAAGTATTCCAGGAAAAAACAGTTATTAAAGGCTTATTGTAAAGTGGATTTGTTCAGGTGTGTAACTGGTTTAGCGTGGTCTTTTTAGGATATTGGATTGACTAGTTAAAGAGGTGTGAAGGTGATATGTTGGGTGGAGAAGTGAGAACAGGCACATGGAGTCTGTGGAATTGAATTTGTAGGGGCAGCCAGACAGGACAAGACTAAGTGAGGGAGACATCTGGAGTCTACGTAGCCTGCCGCAAACATTATTAGATTAGAGCTAGCACTGCCATGCAAAATTATTCGACACTTGACGCTGTTACTGTGTGCTACTACCCAATCAAACGACAGGTTTTCTACTGCACAGATGGCGGGAGAGCAGAACATGTCTCTGGTGTCTTATATGGTTATCTCTGATAATAGGAAATTCACTAAAATCCTATGTGGTAATTTCTTTTTTTTTTTTTTTTACTTGTTAAATTTGTTAGTTCCCTTAAGTAACAGTATTACATTTATTTATTGATTTGATTTTGTTGTTTTATGTTGTATAACATTCTACTCTGCTAATCAGACTATTTTGACAGAAATAGCTTTGTGTATATTGATGATATAATGAACCCATTAATCCATCTCAGTTTGTTAGCTTGTATACAATTTTAAGAGAATGATCTCTTGTGGTTGCCATACTTGTGAGAGTCTGTGTTTTCGTGCCTGTGTCCTACCACTTAATTGCTGTTGTCACTTCTCAAGTAGCTGTCAGACCTCCCATGTTGAAACCTCTCTTTATGTGTAGGGCCAGGTGTGTGTGTGTGTGTATTTGTGTGTTTAACAGAATGGTAAACCCCTATCAGACAAGAGTACCCTTGGGAGATGTGCACTGTCAAAATGTGTTATAGAGCAATAAACACTCATATATGGACAGGGTCAACCAGGTGTTAGTATGAGCATCTGTGTGTGAGAAGAGGAATTGACTCATTGACTCTGACTTGGACTTGGCCTCTGCACTGAGAAAAGGGGAGGGTTAGGGGTGGAGCTGCAAGGGTTAAAAGTAGGGGTTGGAATTTGTGAGATGGCATGTGTAGGTAGACCAAGAGATAGAACAGCATATAGAAGATGAGACTGAGAGAGAGGTGGAGAATAAGGGATAAGAAGATACAGAAGAGAGAGAAGGTTCCAGAGAATGTGAAAGAGAGAAGTGTGGAAAGAGAGATATATCGAGCGAGGGATGTTCAACAAGACATCGCGGCATGGCTAAAATTATCCATTTCACTCTCTCTACGTGACTGAGGACGCTTTCCTTTGGAACGTTCTGGATTTTTTTTGTTTCGAGACGTCGGGACTGGTACACCTGTGCCTTCCCTGAGTGGTTCTCACCTGTGGAGCCACGATGGCCGTCAGCGTGGGAATGTGGGTGCCAGAGAGGGTTCACAGCAGGCTGTCCTGTGACCACTATAAAACGGTAAGAGCCCTGTACTCTGGGCCTTAGCACAGGAAGACTGGAGTCCAGAGGCATCATTTGCAGCTGAAAATAGAGAGCACAGTCATATGCCAGCCGCCCCCCCCCCCCCCCCTCGTTCTCGGGCAGGAAATGAAGCCTATTTTTAGCTCTTAGAGCAGGTAGCCTGCTGTCCAGACTGATCGCATGAATGAGTGTATAGACACAATGCCAAGTCAGCGGAGCTATCACAGGTCTGTTTAGGTTTAGGGAAGAAAGCATAGTTTGGACTCAAGACCAGACAAGCTTTCTGTGAATGTTTTTAATGATTATACTGATATCTTTTTAAAGTGTAAACTTAATGTATGACACATTAATATTTATGTGTGTATTTATTACAGTTAATGTTGACTGCTTCTGTTAGGTTTGAGGCAGTGGTTCTGTGAGGGTTCAACTCTGAGTAGTGGACTCTGTCAAATAACCTAAATGCTAATTAACCAATCATTTCCTAACACTTTAAACTTTTGTTTTCTCTTTATATGCAGTAGTAGACAAAGTCTCTTCATACCATGCTCATTTTTGCGTTTTTTTTGACCGACATTGTGCTCACCTCAGTAAATTCAGTGTAATTACCTTTAAATGTCATGTTATTTTAAGACAGCTTTTCTGATCCTGAGTATGCATAAGTGCTGGGTCAGGGTAACTTGCTAATGGAGCAGAAAAAGACTTTGACTTTTGTGCCTGAGGAAACTGGTCTTTTCTCATCACTGTCATTAGTGTGGGTTTGTGTTTTGTGAGGGCTTGCAATGTGTGAGCTTTGATCTTTTTCTCAACTTGCTGTCTTGTTTAAATATGTAAGGTAATTACAACTGCCGATGACATACATTCCTATCAGTTTGAGAGTTAACTTTTCCAATCATTCCAAACATACAGAAAGAAAGACTGACAGCAAGAGAGGGACGGAGAAAAAAAATACAGATGCACGCTTCCATGACTAAGAAACACCTGTTTAGTTTCCCCATGGAGTTCTAGTGCTGTGTAAAGGGATACTGTGACAAACTCCCCTATAGACATTCCTACACATCAAAGGCTTCTGCTATTAGTGATGATGATCCTATCAGCAGAAAGCCAGAAAGTCTCATCCACTGAGTCAACGGAAAACACCGGTATAACACACACACACACACACACATGCACACACACTGCTCAGCCCTCACTGTGCCATGACCCCTGCACTGTAATGCCCTGTGTGTGGATGTTTGACTTTAAACATGCTGAGTAAGTGAGTCAAAAGAGCTTTAAGGCCTCTTACTGGGGAATATCCCTTTGTTGTTCCGCTTTTCCCTTAGGATGGTATCTATGTCTAAAATGTGTATCCGTGTGTGTGTATTATGTGCTACAATTTGGATGTCTTCCCAAACACATAGCGACCATTTCAACATAACATGGGATTTGAAGTAAACATGGAAAACATAGACAACGAACAGAAACATGACTCAGGTCCTGACACTGTGTGAAGGGTGTGTAAGCCTCTCTGTGCAGATATGTGTGTCACTTTGTATGGGAGGAATCTGAGTGCTGAGGGTCAGTGACTGCCCCTGAAATATGAATCAGATGTGAGGGGGTGAGTGTCAGTTTGCATTCTCTGGAAGGGAATATCCCAGTATCCATTTTACAGCTCCTAAAAAGAGCCCCTCAACTACTTCCTCAGAGCTGGTATTTTGGGAAGACGGTCTCTGAGAAACTGTGAAATTTCAAAAATGACGCTGACTTTAAGATCAAGGTGTACTATTCCAAAACTGACTTAGAAGAGTCTTGCCATTAGCTTGGTGAATGACTCTCTGGTAAAATGTGTGAGATGATCTCACATTCCATATCATCTTTTTTTAAATAATGGTTGGATTTTCGTAGTACCACTGTCATTGTTGGAGGAGTTGATAAAACATGAGAGGTGTAACAATGGAGATTGACTGACAAAGCTCCTCAGTAAGACAAACCTGTAATTTCCTTTTATGAACCCCTTATGTTCCCTAAGGGGATATTTGTCCTCATCCTCTCACTGACAGTTACTTATTCTCCTCATCTGTAATTATACCGACCTCAGTTTATCCTGCCTGAAACAACTTCAAAGTCGTCCACATCAAAACTCATATCCTTTGTGCTTTTAGTGCTGTCCCTCTCCCGCGCCGCCTGTATGTGGATGCGCACCTGTTTGCATTCTCAGGAAAAAAAAACTATGATTCATACCCTGTGTAATACTGCAGCGGTGTTCTTACGGTTGTTTCTACTAAAAACAGACAGATTCCCTGTGGTGCGTCTATGTGTGTGTGTGTGCTTGTGTGTGTCTGCCGAAACTTTTAAGATGAGGGCTTGAAAATACACGTTGCATAATCGTTCTTGTAGCCAGCTACCAGCGAATTCTCTGCAGTTTTGATTCACAGAATAAATGCATAAAATCTGAAGACAAAAATGATCAGAGTTGCCGTATCCACAGGCTGGTGTGGTAAACAGGAAATGTGTTATCAATACTTTAAAAGTCTAGTCTAGATTTCTAAAATGTGCTGATTCAACATCGACATTTTATTTGCAACGTCATGCATTCGTCACATGATTTAACTATGAAAGAAAAACACACATATAAATAATAATTAAAAAAAAAGAAAAGAAATCTTAAAAGTAATACGTGTATTGTGATGTTAGCGTTGCTCAGTTCTGTAACCTGCTCAATGACTTGATTAACCACTTCCATGGCAATCCCCGAACTGCAACCGCAGGGAGTTAAAAATGCCCTTCCCGCACACTGAGCCTCCCCTAGCGGCAATCAACCTATAACTTTCGAATTTGATTGCCCCGTCTTCTCTATTTTTACAGACGTCTTTCATCGTAATGATATAAGAACGAGAGGTTGTTCTGAATGACCGGATATACTCGAGGCAATTCAAATGATTCAACTGCTTAATTTCAGTCCCCCTGAACCCCCCTCTATCCTGATCCAATGAAGGGTCTTTTCTGTGATGTCAGAGTTCGCCTAGTTTGAGAGGGCGAGGGAGCACTAAGCATCAGCCCCTGAATACGTGAATAGGGCACAATGGCCTGAATTTGAATAGCACGCGGATGTGCCAGCCCCGCGGCTAACAAAAGGAGACATGTGAACGACTAAAACTCACTTTCGCCATAAATTTGCACGTTGTAAATCAAACTTCCTAGCTCGTTAAATCATCTTTCCTCACTGAGTTTGCACTCAGAATGGGCTGTGACCGTTATAAGTCTCAACCCAAGTGTTCCTTAGATAGTTTTTATTGTTCGTTCGTTCGCATGATCTATATGTAATCGTTTTCCCGGTGTGTTGCACAGATTTACACGGATTGGGCGAATCACTATTTGGCCAAGTCAGGACACAAACGACTCATCAAAGACCTGCAGCAGGATGTCTCTGACGGGGTCCTATTGGCGGAGATCATTCAAGTTGTAGGTAAGGAGAAACTTTCTTTCCTGTGACGCTGATAAGTTGTAACGGCTTCCTTATAACCAGCATCAAACAGCTCGCACCTTCCGGGTTGTGGATGGCTCGCTGATATGCGTTTATTTTTTTTATCAGTATGATTCATAAACATTATTATTATTGTTGTTGTTGCTGTTGTTGTTGTTGTTGTTGTTGTTATTATTATTATTATTATTATTATTAAGATTGTTGATGTTTCTTTTGTCATTGACTCCTAAAAACAAAAACAGATTGGAGAACCCCCCTAAACTGTGTCAATCTGTTCATTGAATGCCACTCAAATGATCTCATGTGCAACAATTTCTTAGCAATAGTGATGCACCTGCTTAGAGCTTTGAATGATTCTCATCACACACAAAGGGTCAGTGTACACAGTATGACAATGGTTAGCCAGCAGTAGGACACTGATATTGTCTCACTGACAGTCATTATGCCCAGTGTTGTTGTCCCTATTAAACTTTTAGGACTTTTATTATTTCAGTGTGGTGGTTTTGAATGAGGGTTGGCCACACCCACAACACAGGTTGAACTATAGCGATCTTAACTTCCATTTTTGCATCACATTAGAGTGTTTAAAAGATAGTATTTAAATTAAAGTATGAAACACAGCTCCTCTGCAGAGCTCTAAACTGAAAGGCTTATTGTGATTGGGCATGGCTAGATCCTGGCTCATGAGTCAACTCTTGGGGGATTTTTAACGATGGTCAGCCTTGTATGAGAAACAGTCGTTTCATGTCACTGTTGTTTACAGTGCAACACAGAAATACCCTTAAGCTCAGTTTCTAAAGAACCTCATTTGGCTTTGTCCTGGTTGGGTTCAGCTTTGTGTGAGAACTCTTTGCTCTGTGTCCCTGTGTTAGTGAGTCCCTGTGTGAGTGTGTGGTAAATATGAAAATAGCTTTAAGAGACTCATTTTACCCGTAAACTTAGTCATAGTCTTAGTCAACCCACCAGGCTTCTGTTAGGTTGCCTCATCTCAGCTGTGACTGACTCTGACCCCTTTGACCTCCTTTGTCCACTGTAGTTTGTGCTTGCAGATAGAGCAACGAACAATGTCACACACAACCCCTCCTCAGAGAGTCTATGGAAGACTAAATGTGTCAGGAGACTAGTGATGGTGTCCATTACGGAAGTAGATCACAGCTGACTGTCTGTTCCAGCACGCACACACACACACACACACACACACACACACACACACAATGCTGCCCAGGTTAGACTGGTGTCATGTTACATACTGCAGCACTTATGTGGCTACTTTGCCATCATATCTTCCTCCTTTTAAGCCTTTGGCGACTCACCACACAATTGCTCCTGAAATCTGATCCTTTCACTGTCTCTCTCTCTCTCTCTCTCTCTCTCTCTCTCTCTCTCTCACACACACACACAAACAATTGCTTTGTCAGATTTTCAGGGAATTCAGAGACGCTGACCTATAATCATCTTTTGCCACGGTATTACTGAACTGCCCTGAACTTCCCTGAAGAGTGAAGATCATTAAGTTGAACAGAGCTATGTAAAGAGAACACCCTCATTCTTCACTCTATTGCACATATAGCTTATGAATGTTCTAGAACTTAGTAAATTATTATATGTCAGTCAGATCCACTAGTTGGACATTACGATATTATTATAGTCGGTAGTCGCACTGAAAAATATTTGTTCGTTAGATGATCTTCAGTGGTACTGTGGTAGTGTCATAACATATGTACAGTCCTCTTGACCATGGTGACTTTTACATAAACAAATAGTTAACAGGCAGTGACAGTCCGTGAGATCACACAAACAACCTGCAGACACTGACATTTTCTCTTAGGTTTTCTCATTCAGAGACAAGTAGTCTGGTGTGTGTGTGTGTGTGTGTGTGTGTGGGTGTCTGTGTACACATGCTGGTGCTCACACACCTGACACAGAGTTCATCATAGTCATTTTTTTTTCTCACAGTGTAGGTGGCAGGAATGTCCCCTTGGCAGTGTTGCAGTGTGGGCCCCATGGGGCCTGTGGCTCAGGAGGATGAGCTGTCAGGGCAGTTGTTAGCTCTGAGTGCTTTGCCTTTTCTCAGCTGCTGCTGTGGGCTGGGCTCGGAGACACATGGTGGGGGAACACCACCACTCAGCACAGCCTTCTGCGTCATTCTCTGTCTATCTCTCTCCCTCTAAAGTCCTCTAAACACCCTTAGGAGACTTGTCCCAGCCAAGCCCCACAAACAGTTGCTCAGATTGGATCTAATTTCTCTGTGTGGTGGTCAGTGATCTTCCCCTTACCACACTGCTGGACTGAATGAAGATGCAGCGCAAAGGACGTAATCCAGTCACCTATTAATATTCTCTCTCTCTCTCTCTCTCTCTCTCTCTCTCTCCCTCTCTATCCCTCTCTCTCTGGCTTTAACACATTAGCCAATGAGAAGATTGAAGACATCAATGGATGCCCCAAGAGTCGTTCTCAGATGGTGAGTTAGTCTCCCATTCAGGGATTTTATTATTTTATTAACTCCCACTCCAACATTTATTGCCAATATAACATGTGCTTGTTTTCTAAACAAATTACCAGTCTTGCTCACAAAATATAAATATGTTTAAGCCCTCCAAAACAAATGAAAAAAAAAAAAACCCTTTGGCCATCTTGTCGATACTGCAGAAGCGCTTTGATAGATGCGGATGGTAATGCTGTTATTTTTACTTTTGTGGTCTTGCGGCCTGTCTCTGTAAAACATCTGGTTGGCTTTGGCTAGTGGCGGGGTTTTGAAAAGCATTGGGAAAGAAGTTTTTTGAAAGAGGCTCAGGCATGCCCCGTTAGATTACAGACACAGAGACGACTCTATTTTAGCCAAACCAGAGCTAGAGAAACAGAGTCTAAGCTGCTGAGAGAGAGAGCAGACGACCCTGCTGGAGTACAGGCTGCGGTGGGTCGGCTAGTTGTGATTACAGAGGCTACCACTGCTCCTGATGGGAGAAAAAAACATTCTGATGAATGGTTTCCTCTTGTTGAGAGGGATCTTGAATGTCAATACATGTGTGTTTTGTTTTCTCAGTGGTTTCCCATTTACGATGGTAAATGAATACATTGTAGGCAGGTTTGGCTCTCTTGAATACTGGTGGTCAGAGATGGCATGATTGAGAAACAGAAGGCTATATCTGGACTGGAACTATTCAAGCACCTCTAAGTGCTGTACGAGACAAGTGGTTTTCTCTCATTCTCTCATCTCAAGAGCTTTTCCTCTGTTTGTGACTCAGTCTAATAATTAGTTCTGTCTCTTCAGTAGCTAATTATGCCCATCCTACGAGGTCTAATTTGCCGCTTTTAGATATACGGTCTGTCGGCTCTCATATTCTTTGTCTTCCCCCTCTTTTTCCCTCTTGATTTTCTCTCTCTTTCCATCTCTCTCTGTTCTTTTGTTGCTCTGTGATTAGAGGCTACCTCATCATGTGTATATTCACTCACACTGAGCATTTGTGTGTGTGAGTGTGAGTGTGTGTGTGCATGCAGGTGTGCATGTATGTGTGTGTGTGTGTGTGTGTGTGTGTGTGTGTGTGTGTATGTGTGTTCACTAAAAACGTTCTCACTCAATTTTCCGTAAATGTGTTAATGGAACTTAGCGTAGTGTCAGGCTCTCTCAGTAACTCAATGATGACATTTGCATCCAATTTTTTCTCTCTCTCTCTCTGTGTGTCTGTTTGTGTGTCAGTGTGTGTGTTTGTTATGGTTGTGTATAAACACTCTTGCTCTTTATAATGTAGACATAGGCACTCAAGCAGTGCTGGAAGCAGGTGCAAACACAGCCATTATGCAAATGCTGGCATTGTGTGTTTTGATAGAGAGTGGAATTTGTCTCATTTAGTGAAAGAGGCTTTAATCAGGACCAGGCTGGGCCCAGGTCGTTGTAGAAGAGTCATGCACAGCTCTTATATGGATTGCTGTTAGGATTAGACATTACAGCATTAGGCAGTTGTCTGTAATTACTGACTCTTAACTTAACCTTTCCATTGAGATGCTTAAATATGTGTACACACTTAGAAAATCAAAAGAAAGTCAAATAAACAGAGAAAATAAACTTTTAGCTTTGCCTTGGGAAAAAATCTTTGTACGACAGCCTTGAGTGTCTTGTGGTCGCAAATCTTCAGAGGCAGTCGTATGTACATATTCTCAGTCTTCTCTTTTTCGCTTTTATTTTAGAGAACTCACCCACTCAACCGCTCATTCGCTCACTCATTTTCTCATGTTCTTACAGGATGTTGATCCTTAATTCACGGCTGTACCTTGGCATGCGCCGTAAGCACTCGCTTATTTATTAAAGCAGACAGTTCAGTGGCTGTTTTTACAACTGCTCACTCTGTCTGATCCTCTGTCTACCCCTCCTCTCCCCTCTCTGCCCCCGAGTTTCCCTGCCGCAGTACAGTAAAGCAAACGAGTGTCTGTCTGATATGCAGCTCCACGTTAGGGGTCTGTTGACACAGGATTGCTAAAAACACACAGGAAATCTCCCCCCTCCCCCCCTCTAGGCAATGGCCCATAGACCACACTGTGTGTTCCTATGGCTGTGTATGTGTGTGTGTGTGTGTGTACCTGCTGACAGCATGTGTCCTCCGTTGACCTCTGCTCGGGATCTCTCGTGTATGGAGCCACAGACACACTGATGGACAGACGCCTGTCCCGACCTGTCTCAGTACACAAAGAGTGTAAAACCTAATCCTAATTTTTCTATACTCTGTGAAATTTAATGGAGCTGGCAGGTCAAGGTGAAATAACGCAAATTGTTTGTTGTCGGCTAAGTCCTCGGCCTGGTTCCAGCCTCTCGCGCGCTGTAATGTATTTATGACTGTTTGTATTCTGCTGTTTATAAGGTTCCTTTTTACTGATAGAAAGGACTGTGAGATCTAAGAGAGCTGTTGGTACCAAAAGAATGTTTAGAGCGGTGGGTACCGGCTCCCGCTTATGTATGAGACTGTTTTTAGGAGGTTATTGAGAACCAGAGGGTCTGTTCCATTTCATATTTACCTGTCCTTGGACTAGCCTCAGCCTGCTTGTCTCCAAACCGTGTTAGGGATGATCTCTTAGCAAGTCAGCTCTTTCTCTGTGTATTTCCTGTTTGAACAGGAATTCTCACTGACTAAGTAATAGGGCTTTATCCTGGAAAGAATGGAATTATAAGTGATCTCCCTTCATTCCCCTGTCAGTTTTTGTTGCTTGAGGTGCTTTTTTTTTTTTTTTTAACAGCTCTAATGAGTGAATGTTTGTACCCATCACACACTGTACCAGACAGAGTAAAGTGTAATGTTTTGCTTGCTGTTGCCAGGAGAATACCCACTATCTCGTCATGCGCTCCATGAATTACACACCTTACCTCTCTCTCCCTCCCTCCCTCCCTCTCCATCTCTGTTCATGTGTGTTTGTATGTGTTTGTGTGTGTGTGAGACAGTGTGTGTGTGAGAGAGAGAGAGAGAGAGAGAGACAGATTAAGAGAGAGACTATTAGAGATCCATAAAACTTGACTGAAGGTGATCAGTTGCTCTGGAAACTGCAGTATTATCACAGGTGCAGTATAATATTATGGCCAGGCCAGGCATGTGTGTGTGTGTGTGTGTGTGTGTGTTTGTGTGTGTGTGTGTGCGCGCGCGCGAGGGTGTGAGGGTGTGTCTAGCACGTGGACATTATCCCTGTGTACTAGTGAGAACGTGAGTCAGTTCACTCAATATTCTGTCACTCTGCCCATCCACACTGGCCTGCAGCAGAGCAAAGGTAAGGCTGCTTTTCAACAGCATTATAGCTATACCCCTATACTTTCAAACTCCTTAACAATGTCCTCTGTAGCTGCTAGTTCATTTTTAATTACAAATACATGAGGTTGAATGTAGCATGTTGTCTTATAGACTCTTGTTATCTAAATCCTTCATACTCAGAGATTGAGTACAATGCTGTCAGTGTCAAGTAGTGGAAGTGATGGTGAGGAGAAGCAAGTCCTGTCACTGACAGTGCTGTCTGTCTTACCTGTCAATCAACAGCCCGTGAGACTGGATTCCAGCAGGACAGACATCCAGTTAATGCACAGCCTATCTTCTCTCACACTCTTTCTCAAAAAGAGAGCAAAGGACAGGAAAAGAAACAGAGAGAGAGAGAGAGAGGGAGAGGGAGGGAGAAAGGGAGAGAGAGAGAGAGAGAGAGAGAGAGAGAGGGAGGGGGAGAGAGAGAGAGAGAGGAGACAGGGTGTATAGATCTCATGCAGAAAGAATGTGTCCGGATAGAGATGTCAAAGAGGGGACAATAGTTCTCTGTGAGTATTAGATGTGTTTGTTTAGGGGGCTGTCACAGGTCCATCCCCACTGTTCCTTCAGCTGGCTTACACCCAAGACTCAGCGCTGGGTTTACAAGCTGCTGATTGCCTGTGTAACCATGCAGCTTTACTCAGGTGCACTCCAGTAGTCAGAGGTAAAGGTAAAGTCAAGTTTTCCCTCTGCTTTTGCTTATGTCATGATTCTGGTTTCATGTGACAGTTTGCCCGCGTGCCTTATATAGACTTTGTCAGCGTTTTCTCCGGAATCATTGTATTCTGCTGTATCGGTTCTGTGTGAATCACACTAGTTGTAAGATGTTTACTTTTTTGAAGAAAAAACAAAAAGTCTGGCCTATTTCCCTTTAGTCATTATTCAAAGTCATTCAGAGTGAATTTATTGTCAAGAGCTTGCTTCCTTGAAATAGCCTACTTGTTTTTTTTTAATGGTTATGCAGTCACACAGTGAACTTGTGATGTAAATGTGTTTAGGCTATGGAATAAAAAGACAGAACTGCTGTCTGGTGGGTGGGTGGAGTGAGAAATAGTCTTTGTGATGAAGTGTTTGCCGTGAGTGCGTCAGACTCCAGTTCATATTGACAGTGTGGCTTTTGTCTGACGGCTGTTATTTGGGATTTATTCACTGAGATGTTTGTGGTCATGCATCACTGGCGCAGATAATATAAGAAAGGGAGAGATGGAGGGAGAATTGGTGACTGCATTAGACTCATCTATCAGTGAGCTTTAATATCACTGGGAAATGTCATGTGGTTTATTTTACCTACTCACTGCCCTGGATTTAGTGTAATCTGAGTTTTTCCTAAAGCTGAATCACACTGCACTGCTTCCCTTTCTCTCTCTCTCTCTCTCTCTCTCTCCCTGTCTCCTCAAACTGTGCCAGAATACAGCATGCATTCAAAAAATATTGGTATACACAAGTAATTACACAGACACATACATATATCTAGATATGTATACATATTATAATATGTATATTACATATATACAGTACATATACACACACATACTTGTGTCTGTATATGCACACATATACTTTATTTATATATAAGAAACCTAGTTTAAAATCTAAACGATAAAGTTTTACTTAGAGAAATGCAGAAGAGAGCGAGGATGTTTGAGAGGTGAGAGACATCTGTGTTTCACTGAAGAGCCTGCTCAGTGCAGCAGTCCATAGAGTCTGTCTACACCTATGGACGCCTGCTGGCTATTTGTATTTAGAAACTTTGTTATTTTTACCCCTGTAATTCATAGCAGGGGTATTTTAGTGGAGCAGTGGAATCCAGATCAGAGCGTAGTCCAGATTCTTGTCTCACAGACTGTCTGTCACGTCTGTGACCCCACAGGCCAGGGTATGTCACCAGGTAACAGCTGCCTCCACCGTCAGAAGGGCCAGTGGGAAGGCGGAGTCAAAATCGCTCTGTCACTGGCTCAGGTCCAGACCGGCCTTTCGGGGATCCCTGTAAACAAATCTGAAATGAACCCAGATAAACAGCAGCGTAGTTCGTATGTATTCAGATCAGTATATCAAAGTTAAAAATTACTTCAGATATTCAACAGCACTTTGGAAATTTCCCTGAACTCTGTGTGTGGGTTTTTTTTTTTATGTGTGTGTGTGTGTGTGTGTGTGTGTGTGTGTTTGATTCAGTAGCGCCCATTGTTTGTTTTTCTGAAACAGACCGTTGGTAGACTATGATCTGTACATATCTTTTATTGGCAAATAATGATGTCATTCGTTGGCTCAGTTAAAGTGTGTTCAGGAAATATAATGCTTTGCTGTTTTTCAAAGGGTCAAAGTGTTAAATTAAAAGCTTGGCATGAGGAATAGCTGCCATAATTAAATGCTTTTAGAGAAAATGTTAGCTCCACTAAATTGGTAAACATGTCAGTGTTGAAGAAGTGATTGTGTTTCAGTCCTGCTGAACACAAATGTCTTTGATTTTATTCGGTCTTGCAGTTCTCCTGACCTTTAAATACAACCCTACTGGGGAGTAATGTCTTCCACCACTTCAGGGTCTCAGCCAATCAAAGAGCCCCTTTTCTCTGAGTCATTTGACAGCTCTGCACAGCTGTGTCACCATTGAGGTCGTCTGCATGTTCTAGCAACCAGGCGGATGAAATGGCCTTACCGCGGTGTCATTACAGATTGAGAACTTTGCATACTGTTTTGACTGATCCATCGTGGGCACAAAGCTTTGTAGGAGACAAATTCCCCAGGGATTGCATTATAAACTAAACACAATTCTTTCTGTATTGTTTTGGAATTCAGACAGTAGTTTGTGTTGCTGTTTTACAGCATGACTTTCCAGGTAAACACCTCCTGTAGCCACCCACATAAACCTGAAAACTGGGTCACCGTCATATCCATTGAACTCAAGTTAATATTATATGGCTTTGTCCTTTATGTGTACATCAATAGAAACCCGTGAGATGATTATGGCTCTTAACAACTGCTCTCTCTCTCTCTCTCTCTCTCTCTTTGTCGCTCTCTCTCTTTCTTTATCTCTCTTTTTCTTTCTCTCTCTTTCTATCTGCCGCGGTCTCCAGATTGAGAACATTGATGCTTGTCTGAGCTTTTTGGCAGCCAAAGGAGTGAACATACAGGGACTGTCAGCAGAAGGTAAATGAATAAATCTTACTCAGCAGTCCCATGCATCATTAAGCAGCTAAGCTGTACACTTCAATGGGCTAGTGTTTTCCAGTTCACTTCTCTGACCTATGTAGTTTCATTCTTTTAGTGGTTTCTGATCGACATTCTAACCCCATCCATCTCTCTCTCTCTCTCTCTCTCTCGTGCAGAGATACGTAATGGGAATCTGAAGGCGATTTTGGGGCTTTTCTTCAGCTTGTCCCGATATAAACAGCAGCAGCAGCAGGCCCACAAACAGCCATCCCACTCCCCCTTAACCCAGCAGAGCAGTGCCCCCGCTCAGCTCACAGCCTCGCATGGGACGTCTGCCCTCACACACTCTCAGCCCCACACAGCAGCCTCACACACACAGAAAGCACAGACAGAGATGCAGTCCAGGTATGCCTGCCGCACACGCACGCTTCACTGCAATCCGTGTGACCCTCTGTTTGTGTAAATAGTCCAACAACACAAAACTGTACACTTAAATGACAAATTTTAAAGCAGGAATTGACAAATGTCATGGTTTTGAGACTGAAAATGGTTTCTTTATAGCTGTAGAGTTCAGATCAGCATGTCTTTCACTCTGTCTTTGGACTTCTGTGCTGTTGTAGTCTGTCTACTGCTTCGTCATTCATACCTTTATGTGTTCTCATCACTCTCTCTCTACCTCTCTCTCTCTCTCTCTCTCTCTCTCTCTCTCTCTCTCTCTGTCTTTCTCTTTCTCTATCTCTCAACCTCTCTCTCATTGTTCTGTCTAGGGATGCCTCACAGTGCAAACTGCTCAAGTTTTCTCTTGGTCAGAAAAAGTCTACTAGGTTAGCGATCTCTCTTTCTTTCTCTTTTTTCTTGATTCATTTTTCTCTAATCTGATCTTCCTCACCCTCCTCCTTCTCCTCACCAGCCCCCTGCATGCAATTTTAAGAGCCAGAATCAGACAGAAAGGCCCCCTGTCCCATTTCAGGAGTCCTATTTAACATCACTGGAAATGATTGTTCAGTGAGGCAGGAAAGAATTTTAGATAAACTCTGTGTTTCTCTGTCTGTGTGCATGCGTGTTTGTGCATCTGTGTGTGTGTGCGTGTGCGCGCGCGAGTGTGTGTGAGAGAGATGCCCTCATTAAAAATGACATTAATTCATTTGAGTAACTGTGTGACAGAGGAAAGAGGTAGGAGTTGGTTGCTTATCATTTTGCCTTAACTGTCACTACTCACTACACCATCATACTGCTGGGTGGCTTATTCCAGGTCTCATCACATTGGTCTCAGCTTCATTTGACAGCATAGTCCTAGATTCATTTGACATTTTGTTCAAAGATGATCCAAAATTCAAAGAAAGGAATATATTTGCTTAAAAATTCATTCCTTATCTGAATTTTGTGGAAATTATGTTTGCCTGTGCTATGCAAGTCGAATAGTATCAGCTTAACGTAACTAAACTCTCTGTGTTACACTTCTGCCATCTATTGGTTCCCATGTGTAATTACAGGTAAGTGCATGAAAGACTTTCATTTGGGTGCCGGCCAATGAATGGTAATCAAGAGGTGAAATGTCCCACTTTTTGTATCACTTGAATGCCTTAAAATACGTCAGACCTACTTCAAAATATCACACCCATTCAGTTCCCTTTTATGAAAGAGTCTTTTTTAGACCTTAAAACACTTTAACTTTGTGTTCTCTCTATACCTAAAACATGATAAGAAAACAATCAACAACCATGCAATGTTAAGTAAAACGTAAATACCACCACTTTATCAGAGCGAGAAGTGTGATAAATGGATATTTCCCTTAAACGACAATAGAAGTGAATCTACTCTGTCATAGCGTGGGCCTCCCTTAGCATTTTGAAAACCACTAAACATTATAATTACACAGGCTGAAAGGCACCCAGGGAATCAGATTTGCATTATCTGTACCACAGTTGACAGCAAAATCAAAGGGAGCTTATTACTTAAAAACAATTACAGCAGTTTAGCCCATCACGTGACTGCTGTGCTTGGCTTAGGTGAATGTCGGCACAGATTCCAGAGCTACCCACGGGAGACAGCGGGTAAATGGTGAAAAATGGATTTTGGGATGAAACGCATCGCCTTTAACAGCATTAATCCTCGTCACCGATCAATACTCTCTCTGTACAGACACCTATCAGACCCATCCGATCCTTTAAATGTCAATGTTCCACTTCAACAGTGATGAGAGCTACACTACCAAACATTACTTTAGCAGACAATACAGGCAAGGATCACCTTTAAACAGCTTTATAAAATCCCCCCTAAATCCGTAGTCTTTGGTATTTAAAAGAGAATAGAAGGAAGCAGTTTAAAGAGCCATTAGAGTTAGGTTTGTAAATGGTACCACTATTTTGGTAGTGAGTGTTAATGATGAGAATGACAAAAGTCAGGGGTACACTGGCATAAAGATGAGGGAAACAGAACAAACAGAGGGAAGTGAAATGTATGTCTTGTGATTAAAATGTAGTAATTACTCTGGATTAGAGTGTGATCTAAATGAACAAATGCAGTTAAAAAAATGCATGCAAGCTCCACAAAAGTTAAAGCACCTCACATTCATTTGGACTAATGTGTGAAACATACACTCACACGCTCAAAAACACACTCACACAGATACCTTTGAAAGAGCTATAGAGATAAGTTTATCAAAATCTGTCTTCTTATTGGGAAAACACCATCTCCTTGTCCAGTGGTGGATCCTATAGATCCTAGTGCTGTTCTCTAATCCATTTTCCTTCTCTTCTCTCTCTCTCTCTCTCTCTGTCTCTCCAACCCCCTCTCTCAGACTCCCTGGCCCCACCACGAGAATGTCCACTGCGGGCAGTGAGAGTTCTCCTCGGGGGTCCATCAGTTCGGCAGGAAACCGCCGCAGTCAGGCTTTCAGTGACAAACCCAAAGCCCTCCCAGCACTGGCCAAAGGTACGTCTCTCTCCAGGCCTTGTCTTACCGCAGATACGACTACAACATGCAGCTATACTGATAACCACATTATCTTGGGCTGCGATCACTGCAAGCCTCTGACAGAATCAAAATCCTCTGTCACGAAAAATTTTCGAATAGCAGCTCTTTATGTTTAACTCGAACTTTTTAATCTTTTCCCAAAACATGTGGACTAACATCAGATCGAAGTGTGTCCACTCTTTTGTAAAGGTTATATATTGTGGAGTAGTGGTATTTACTAACTGTGTTGTCAATGCCAGGAGAGTTCCAGGCTGTTTGTAAACTTTAGTTATTGATTAATGAGGAGGAGCCTCTAAACTTACTTATGTAAATCATGACTCTTTTATTCATATATGGAGGGTGAGAATGTATTAAAAGTCTTCATTAATATGCCATTAATATGCCACAAATTCTTAAGACTGGGTTCAAAGACTTATGGATTTGATTTCTGTATCCAAGCTTTAGTTGTTTTGGTTCTAGACCAATGTGTGCACAGATATGTATATGTGTGAAAGAGAAAGGGGGAGAGTTGAGTGTTTTCTTGTGGTCACTGCTTCACGATCCCAAGGGATTTTGTGGACTGTATTTTTTGAGGTGGCCTCCTAAGTGTGGCCATGTGTCTGCTTGTGTGTATTTTGTCTGTTCAATATGTGAATAGTGTCTGTGTAGCAATCTGTGTGTGCACGTGTGAGTGTGTTTTTGCAAACTGGTTGAACTAGGCAGCTAGCGCTTGAATAAAGCTTTTTTGTTGGTCGCTGCTGGATCAGAACAAACTCAGAACTCGGAAAAGAGGTCACTCTCTCTCCTGCTTTCTCTCTCTCTCTCTCTCTCTCTCTCTTTTTCTCCCCCTCTTTCTCTCTCTCTCTCCCCCCACCCTCTCTCTCTCTCTCTCTCTCTCTCTCACACACACACACACACACACACAGGCACGCACCCACACAGTTGGTCCTCTTATACACACAGTCTAAGAATTACACGTATAAACACACACACTTTTTTCACAGTTCACTTAGTCACACTCAGTTGCATTCTCTCAATCTCTTGCTTCATTACCCAGCTGGGTGTGTGTGTGTATGTATGTATATGTGTTTAAATAATACCTTCTAAAGCATCAATGTGTGATTTACTGTAATATACTTACATGTATGTGTGTTTGTGAGTTTGAGACAGGGTCTGGTTCCAGTAATAGCTATAGACCTTTACTGGGAACGAGGACTGTAAGCACCTGTGGAAAAGCAGTTACTGTGCTGTTCTCTGTTCTCTGTCTGAGACAGACTATCAGAAACTTGGTCTGTGTCCCTACCTTTACTCATCACCCTTTCATTCCCTCTGAATGGACTACAGTCTGATTAATATTAGAGAACTCACAGCATGTGCTCCTTCAGATCTGCTTTGGAAGTGACAGTAGGCTTATTGCTTTATGTGGCACAGCACTGTATTTGTGTCTGTGTCTACTGTTGTCTGTGTCTCTGCTTACAAGATCCTCTCGGTCTTTTATTATAATGTTTATGCATCGGTTGGTCCCCATTTACTTTGTCACAGAGAGAAAGGGAGAATGAGAGAGAGAGAGAGAGAGAGACAGAGAGAGAGAGAGAGAGAGAGAGACAGAGAGAGAGAGACAGAGACAGAGAGTGTGTGTGTTAGAGAGAGAGAGGGAGAGAGAGAGAGAGAACTGTTGTGGAGAGCAGTCTTTGTCAGAGCTCAGTCTTTTTCAGTCAATCAAGTCAAGTGTCGTCTTACACAGTTCCGTGGTGTTCCGGTGTGATGGTATCCTTTAGATTTCATTACAGCTGCTCAGCCCTTACAGCAACACTTAGACAGCAAGACACTCATACAAACAAACAGACAGACAGTGGTTTACATCTGCGTGAAGAGAGGCTCCATCTGTCTATCTGAATCAGCAAGTCTCCTCTGCTCATGTGTTGATTTCTGACTGCAGTTAAAACTCTTCTCTGGAAATGAACTCTACCTGTGAGGTTTGTCATCCCAACTGATTTTTATTTTCTCATTGAGCAAGTTCTCTACATCTCTTTTTCTGCACATTTGTCCACATCTCTTTCTCTATGGCTTGAGTTGTGAAGCTATACAATCACGAGGAAATGAGGTTTTGCGACTCTGTTTTGACGTTGTGTTCAGTTTGTGTTAAAGTCTGACCTGCAGTTGTCGTTTGCTCCATTCTCCATGTGTTCTTTGTCCAATGTAAGAGTTCTCAAATTATCCTGTTAAGCTGAGTTGGCTTCAAATATCATAATGTTTACTTTAATGCGTATTTCTTTGTCTAAATATGGGCCATGTAAATAAGATCGGTCTTGGCTTAGAGGAGGCTGTCGCATTTAATGGTGATGTTAGCGAAGTAGAAGTTTTATGCTTTGTGTGTGTGTGTGTGTGTGTGTGTGCGCATTGTTAGAACAGGTTGCTGTTTGAACGAAAGAACAGCTGATCTGTAGCTACTTCTATTTCTGGTCATTGATGTGGAAAAACTTTGGAAGCATGTTTATGTATATATGTGCTAGCTTTTTTGCATGCATGTACATGTAGGTGTCTATCACACTTACCATTCCCGTGCCACTGAAGTATGATAAAGAAACGTATTAATTGCTTTGTATTCCAGAGTTCTAGAGATGACAGGTGTGTGCACATCAGAGAGGACATGCCTGTATACTGAACAAAAAATATTTGTTCTTACCCCGAGCTCTCCTGCAAGTGAATTAGTATGTAATTGAACTGGATTTAGCTCTGGTTTAAACCGCTCCTCCAACCAAGTCCATATTTATATTGTATGTGAATGGTGATTGCTAGAGTCAGTCATGTCTAAGTGTGTTATTTTTAACACTGAAACATGCATATTAGTTTGATTTAGGTTTAAGTGAGTGAATACGTGGGACAAGATAGATGGTGATTTGAAACGTTCAGATGGGTGTCTTGTGACTCTGAAATTGAGTAATGTAAACAGGGTCAGCAGACCAAAGCCCCTGTAATGTATTTAGTGTTGTTTTTCTGTTAACGTCAACGATTCACTTTTACTGCCTTAATCCCAGCAGCATGAAACACTCTCAGGGAGCTAAAGCGTCCAAGCGCACAGAAGCCTTTTGATGACACGGTACGGGACACACATTACACGACCCATTTTATCGGCGTACGAGACCAGCCGTGAAAGAATGCTCTGTCTACGCTCGCGGATATCCCCCAAATTTCTCCGTACGGTCAGAGACGCGGTCCCAGGCTAACTAACAGATATGGTCTTAATCTGATTGAGAAGGAGGTAGGTAGGGGCACGGAGGGAGAACAAAGTTGAGAGAGTTTAAGTGTCATTTTTAGAGGAGAGAACGTGAAACGAGAGAGTTGTATCATGAAGAAAGTACAAGAGAGAGTGTAAAACAGGGTGAAAAAGACCATGGGATAAGAAGGTTAAAAGGAAGAAAGGGAAAGAAAAGGAGAATTGAATCTTTGACTCTGGTGGTCCTCTCCTTTGGGGGCCAGTCACATGAGACTTGCTCTTAATGATGAGGGTAATAGTGGAACTGATAGCTCTGCAGAATGGAATACTTCAGTATGGCTCAGGAGAGGCTTTTCCTTAGGGCTGGGACTGCGCGTGTGCGTGTGCGTGTGTGTGTGTGTGTGTGTGTGTGTGTGTGTGTGTGTGCATGTGTGTGTGTGTGCGTGTGTGTATGTGAGGGAGAGAGAGAGAGAGAGAGAAAGGTTTGCTTTTTTTCCCCCATGCAGGTCACAAGGTCATGGGGTCATGGACCTACAAACTTAAATAGCACAGAACGCATGAAATTGAAACATCATTCCATGTGCGTCCGTGTCTGTGTCAGAGCATGTGTCCAAGCATGTGCACGTGTGTGTGTGTGTGTGTGTATGTGTGCTATTGCACTGCACAGTTGGAGTGACTGGTACAGAGAAGAATGTGATGGAATGAACTTTGAAAGAAACGGAATGGAGAGGTGTCACACACCTCCCTCTCTTGTTTTTCCTTCACCTTTTTCCCTTTCAGTCCTCTTACCCTGTCCGTAGCTTTTCACATCTCTTTCACTCCAGCGAATGCCTGGCTCTCTCCTTCTCTCCACTCCCTCCCTCTTTTATTTCATTCACTCTTTCTCTCCTCTCTAACCCTCTCTTTCTTCTGCTACCCTATTGGAAGTCATTAGTGGTCTGACCCACTTCTATCTGGTTGGCATGGCTAATTGGGCTTTAATCACTTCCTAATCACAGCGTTGTTTAACCGGTGCTCGCTAAATGCTAAACTGCAGGAAATGAGTGCACTCTTTTCCCCTTCATTAAAGCGTGGACTTAAATAATTAAGAACAGAAAGAACATGCACATAGAGTTCTAAGGAACAAAAAAAAAACAGATTCAAATGGGATTATTTAATGTTAGAATTTAAATACCAAATTCACCAGAAAACAGTATGAGTTTGATATTTGCATAATGGATGAATTCATCTCCTATGAACCTGACCATGGCTTGCTATTGACAAACAAACAACTTTTCAAGGTCTTTTGTTTTTGCATGAAACAGCCGAGATAACCTAGTCATAACCGCTGAGGTAGTGATATGCGTATGAATATAGCTTTTAAAGACTGTTCTGAGGTGTTGTGGCTCGGGGAGTGATATTGTGCAGTGCCTGTGTGGGGTCTGGCCTCCTAAACGGACTGGGACTGCTTTGGGGCATCAGTTGGGGGAAGGATCTGGAGGGGCGTGGAATTGGTATGAGGTCTCTCATAGACTTCAACGGCTTCTTTCTGCAAGGAGAGTTCCAGATTCACACAAGTGTGACCGGGTTCAGCTGGGTTGGCATTTGTCGCATCTGCTGTGTCTTGACTCCTCAAATGAGTAGAGGGCTTCCATCAACGAGCCGCACTGTCTCTTGTCTTATATGCATGGATACTACATTTGCTTTGCTTCAGAAGGAGTAACCTTGGTTGACCTACTCAGACGTTTGTGATAGAGGATAACTTAACTGTCTGTGTTGGGTGAGCAAGATTCAAGTTGTCATGGTTAAGATATTTGATCTTATCAGATACCTTATTTACTCAAAGCTTTGGTTATGGTTGACTCTGTGTTATGCCTAATGTTATGCTCAGCTGATTTAATTTTATGCCTTGTAAAATGCAGCTGATGTTGAGTTTTTGTGTTTGAAGTGTTTCATCAGTCTTCTTACAGTCCAATTACAGTCAAAATGTAATGTTTACTTCTGTGTTGTCTACACTGATATTCTGGTCAAATTATAAGTGTGTTAAGTCTAAAATGTCTCTTTCAGTGACAGTGAAAGCCTTTAGTGATGACAGTCTTTTGAATGGACCATTAAATCCTTTGGGAGGACATTAAAGCTGCTCTCTCAGTGATAATGTAAACATTTGAGAACGGCTCTCTGTTTGGCATTGAGGGGATGAGTCTGCAGTCCTTATATGGCAAGACAGCACAATGTCAATATTCTTCTTCTTTCCCGTCTCTCTCTCTTGCTCTCTCTCTCTTTCTCTCTCTCTCTCGCTCTCTCTCTCGCTCTCTCTCCCTCTCTCTCTCTCCCTCTCTCTCTTTCTCCCTCTCTCTCTTTTTCTCTCTCTCTCTCTCTCTCTCTCTGTCTCTACCTCCTTCTCCCTCTCCCTTTTGTGTCTTCCTTTATTTTGCCACTTCTTGTCTTGCCTCGTGTCCTCCTGTTATCATTAACTCTCTTTCTTCTCTCCCTCTTCTCTCCTTCCATTTCAGAGTCATCAGAGGGCGTCTCCTCCCAGGCTCCAGGAATGACCGAACATACCGCCTCTTCCCTGGCTACCGTCAGCACCTCCATTAGCACCAGCACCATCACAACATCAACCACCCCTTCATCCTCTTCCTCATCAGCCATCCCACATCCCAACTCCAGCAACAAGCCCTGGAGGACCAAGGCCCAGAGCAGCAAGCACACAGCTACCTCCACCATGCTCGCTGGGAATCAGGAGACTCCAAACAAACAGCCCACTCCAGCTGAGCCCCCTCCCAAAGCTCTGCCCCAGAAGTCCATGCTGGAGAAGCTGAAGCTGTTTAATAGTAAAGGAGGCTCCAAGTCCTCTTCCCAGACTGAGGTGGCTGTGAGCACAGCAGCAGGACAGGACCCTGTTGTTGTACTGGAGAAAGTGGAGGCTGGTTCCAACACTGATCCCCTAGAGGAGATGGAGGGTAACGCCCGACCCACGAATGGCACAAATACTGTCACTATGACAACCAGCAGCCCAAAGATTGCCTTGAAGGGCATTGCCCAGCGAACTTTTAGCCGAGCCCTGACCACAAAAAAGAGCTCGACGAAGAGCACAGACAAGGAGAAAGAGAAAGACCGCGTCAAGGAGAAGGAGAGAGACAGAGGGAAAGATGGATCCAAACGCACGCCCGTCTCTGAGAAAGCGGAGGTCAGGGAGGAACCTAAGGAAGAATCAGGAGGGGGAGGCGCGGCCGCGACAGAGACGGAACCTAAACGGACTTCTAAGATTGCCAGTCTCATACCTAAAGGGGGTAAAGCAGGAAGTACCAAAAAAGAGAGCTCCACCCCTATGCACAGTGGCATTCCAAAGCCAGGGAGTAAAAGCTCTGGAGTTGGGACAGGGAAAAGCTCAGGACCCCTCACCAACAAGGACAACGAAAGGCCGCGCAGCATGCGACTGGGCGGGGGACTGGGTCTGCACAGAGACAGCAGGCACTCCTCATCTTCCTCCAGTCTGGCGTCCACAGAGGGAAAGGCTCACCAGACCCACAGCTCCGCCTCAGTGGCTAACGCGGGCGCTACACAGTCCACGGCCAGCAACACAGTCAGCGTTCAGCTGCCGCAACCCCAGCAACAGTACAGCCACCCCAACACTGCCACGGTGGCTCCCTTCATGTACAGGTCAGACTCTAACTTATGTGTTACGTTCAGAAAACCGTGATTCGGCGGTGGATCTCACACGCCGTTCATTCAGACTGACAACATTAGTCGTTCACAAACTAATTGCAGAGATCAATTTTAGATGCTCGAGAGACAGTATACTCCAGCGGAGGCAAGCCTCTTACCTGTCAGACAAGATTAAACAGATCCGGCTTGAGCAAAACACCTCGCTTGTTCGTTCGGGATATGTCAGGCTGCGTCAAACTAGAAATGCAGAGTCGTGTCGACAGTGGTATTCCTCTGTAGTGTGTCCCACCATCTGTTTTGAGTATGCTGTGGCTGTGTTTGTGTGCGTCACTGTGAGGGCATCCTGTTTTGACTCCCTGTGAAGCTCAGCTGCGTGGCATTTGCCTGGTATTTCCTCCGGACAGTGTGTGCCCTCTGTTTGTTTGTTTTTTTTAAAAAAAAAAGCATTTACTCACAGTCAGTCTTCATCCGTCTCCAACCTGTCAGTACCAGGTTGTGGGTGTGTGTGTGTGTGTGTGTGTGTGTGTTTAATTATAGTCTAAATGAGAAAAGGACTCAGTTGAAAGCCCGTGGTCTCAGAGGTTGTGTCCGGCGAGCCTCTGTCTTCCCCTGCATTGCCGTGACTGTCATGAAGCTGCCATAGCACATCAGACCCCAGCAGTACTGATGCATGACTCTGTCCCTGTGTTGAAATTGAGGAATTCATCTTTTACCCTTACACTCAAATTCATTCTTTACCGTATCTGACCTCTCTGCAGGTCACAGACTGAGGGGGAAGGGGCACTAACCACAGAGACGGGATCAGGAGGACGGAGCGGAGACTCACCAAGCCTCAGCAAGATCAGCCAGGGTTCCATTGAGGAGCTGTCAGGTCAGTCACTGATTAGATCTGACTGGAGGAGCAGAGAAATCTCATATTGATTGTCTTTTTGTTGGCTCTGCTTAACTGGCTATTGACTGGTCTGCAAGAGGCGTCATAACCGCTCCCTAATGCAGTTTGAAAGGTTTTTGTAAAGGTCAGGTTCAATTGAGGTTACTTAAAGACATTCTTTTAAATACATTTCTAATGACTGTCAGGAGGCCAGGCTGTTATTTCAGCCCAGGACAAAAATATCATGGTCGACCATGGTAGACTGGCTAATGTTTTTTAGGTTTTAACACTTGTGCTCTGTTTAGGTGAAGACCCTGAGACAAGACGACTGAGGACAGTTAAAAACATCGCAGACCTCCGACAGAATCTGGAAGAAACCATGTCCAGTTTGCGGGGGACACAAATCACACACAGGTTAGAACAGCGAATGAGAAAAGTTCATGCATAATGTTGTATAGCCCCACCACTAATCCACTGCTGCCATGGTTAAATCAGTTATGATGTTATATGAATATTAAAGTATTTCTTACTCTTATTTTTATGTGAGATTCAAAGTAAATATACATTCAAATTTCAAATATACTTAAACAGAGCTAATATATTTGTATGATCCATGTGCTTCAGCAGCGTATGTCACACTACACTAGAGCAGTTTGAAAGAAAAGTGAATTATACTGCTTACTTAACAGACAGTGCTGGAAAATCAAATCAGTAATTTCATGGGTTAAAGTGTTTGTGAATCAACAGGGAGGAGAAGATTCATTTGACCAAGCTGCTCCACTGTCACGTGACTGCCCTCTACTGGATATTCATTGTTAGTGTAGCTGTATATGATAGTGATCAAGCCATGACTGGAAATACTTATCCAAACATAACAGCACTAGCAATATATGAAAAAAGACAGTTTTCATAACCAATTACAATGACCATAAATTTAAATATATGACAAATCATTCGAGACAAACATATATTTTGAGATTCATAGGAAAGGGAGAAAAATCTGGCTAGCTGTGGTCTTTTGAGACTTTGGGACAGAGTCTGCTTGATCTGTGTCTGAAAAGCGCCGTTATTTTCTGGGCTGACTGACTCACTAAGAGCTTGAATACACACTGACTCAGCCATGACATCAGTACCTTGAAACCTTTTCTTTTCAATCCACTCTTTTTATTTCACTTTAATCCAAACACTTAACCCTGAGTGATTGTGTCTTTGGCAGAGCACTGATACTGATCTACCACCCTTAGAGAGATCCATCTTGGGACAAGAGCTGGTCTGTTCAGTTCACCGCACTGTCTGACCGCTTTAGACAAGCATGCTGTTAGGTGTAGTCTTGTTACAGTGAATGTCTTTGTGCTTTAAAAAGACTCAGTATTTCATAGGTAAACTGACCATATTAGGAACAATGCATATGACTGCTGGTATCAAAGAATTCAGAGGAGTTTAATGCCCCTTTAGAAGCTGCGTTTGATTTTGCAGGTAGAGCACAGGTGGAAAAGTTGTCAGTTCTGTAAAACTGCAACTCTCATTGTGATATGAAATGTTGAATTGATGAGAATGGCTCTATCTGCTTCCCTCTCTCTTCCCCCTACCGCAGCACTTTGGAGACGACCTTTGACGGCAGTGTTACCACAGAGGTAAGCGGGCGAAGTATCTTGGGTCTGGCGTCCCGCCCTACGCCACTCTCGTGGAGAATGGGCCAGTCGAGTCCACGGCTACAGGCGGGCGACGCTCCGTCCGTGGGAAACTGCTACCCGTCGCGGGGTGGCGTGGGTACGGGCCAAGGTAGATACCTGTACCAAGCCCCCCTGCGCAGACAGCTGGCAGCACGGGGCAGTGCCCTCTGCAGCCTGGAGCTGGGCGACCGCGTGGAGGACCTGGAGCTGACGAGCATGGACGTGACCGGATACATGAGTGATGGCGACGTACTGGGCAAGAACACACGCACGGATGAAGTCACCAGTGGGTGAGTGGTATAGATACAGAATTCCCCCAGCTTCTGGTCTTGAATCAGTTGTCGTTGTTCTCCCTTATTAACTCAGACAAAGAAAACTGATCCTGAATCTGCTGTTGACTCAGGTTTCTTCTTTACGGAATAGAATTCAGGGTGTGCAGTCAAAGATGAGATGATATTAGACGTACCACAAGAGGGTGCAAGAGTACTGACATTTTCATCTAAGACGAAACAGCCTTTCAGTTCAGCACTCCCCTTATGTCTTTGTTGCGAAGACTTGCATGTAGTGTTGTTAATCTAAATTAATGATCAGCTCTGTGGCGTTTTAATATTCGTACGTCTGTTTTTATCGCTCTCTCCGTAAGACAAGATTGAACCTGATTACTGGCATACTGAATCTGATATCTTGTGTGTCTCTCAATAAACACTGCCACCATGTTAGAACAGGCTTTCTGCATACCTCGGCTGACACACTCTGCAATTTAACCTCCTGCTTTTTTATTATTACTACTATCCAGTCATGTGTCCTTTGAGATCCAGCTCTACCGAGTGTGCCAAAGAAATGAGAACAAGAGGCCAGGCAGAATAGAGAGACAGACAGGCTATTACATGGGGTGTCATGTTCCCTGCATGATTTGATTAAATTTGCATGCATTGTGTGACCACTGGAAGAAGTAGGATTCCTCCTGTCTATAACTGATAAACCCCTATCTCGTGGATCTACGCTTCCTAGACACGGAAATGTCAAAAACATATTAATGATGATATGAATGATATGAATTGTGTGACAAAATGTGATTACATTTTGAATGTCAAGCCCCGACCACTACTCTTAGTCAAGAAAAAAAAAAAAGGGGGTAAAAAAACATGTTTTTGTTCTGGAAGCATCTCGATAAGAATCTGATTCTTCAGAGGTTGCCTCGCTCAATAAAGTCATTAACATAGGGGGGGGAGGAATGAAACAATAGATCAGATTTGGTCTCGCCCAAACAACACACATGTCCCAACAGACATTCTGCATTCATAATGATCAAGAGAGAGAGGAGCGGAGATGAGCGCAGCCTGGTGCTGTTGGCAGCAGAATGTGATCTAGTTTTTTTCTCAGGCTCTGAGAACATGCCCATTTACACACAGCTAATGGTGCCACCATAGCACAGCGTGGCGTTGGGATGGCCACGGCGTTAGCGGATCAACCTTCACACACCTCGTTCACTGCACTTAAAATCAATGATAAATCAATCAGGCACAACCTCTTGCCAAAACAGCCGATCCGGTTTAATAGCGTGTGAGCAGTTTTTTTTTGTTTGTTTTTTTCCCCTTCCTTGTTTTTAGTTATGGTCAATGTCTGTGAAGTGTTATATCTATCTGCCAATATTGATCTTAGCTCGCTAACAGGAGGTGTTTTTGAGGTGTAGGCAGGCATTTGAGTTTATTTTTGGGTGGTTTTCCTCTCCCGTACGGGGCCGTGTGTTTGCATAGTCACTGAAGTGGAGAGGTTTAGTGTGTTTGTGTTGACTTTACGGGGCAAACAGAGTTGCTCCACTGGCTCATTGGGTAGATGCTAAAAGCCTGGTGTTTTCTACAAACAGAGGTAAAAGCAGTCCTGCTACATTTACAGTATGTGGGTTATCTCGGTGTTAATGAGAAGAGCTTGAATGGAA
>NC_044496.1:16488771-16493771 GCF_902362185.1 Chanos chanos
TTGCATCCACCAGTTCACAGAGAGGTAAAGTGAGACATTTCTATTCAAATAATAAGGCATAAGGGCCCTGTTTTGTGGCTTTCTGAGCATTTTCTGTACTGAAGGCAGAGTGTTAAGTAGGATAGATTGTATGTGGTCTCTGGGTTGTGGCTGTGAAAGGTGGTTCTTTATCTGAGATCTGTGATCTCTCACAGGTTGTAGTTCTCTGATTCCGTTTGAGGAGCGTTGCTACGGGATCCGCTCCTCCGCTCTTTATGCCTCAGTCTGAGCCACACTCAGAATGCCTCGGTTCAAGTGTAGGGTTGTGATGCCATGCTCTGTAAAACGGATCTTTTTTTAAATGGCGCTGGCACAGATGGGCGGCAGTGCGTGAGAAAAGAACCTGTAACACTTGAGAGTATGAGAGAGAAGGAACTAGAGAGGGAAAAAAAAGGACAAATTGTCAAATTTCACTACCTCCCTCTTTTACACTGGGGAAGGTTATCCCAGCAGTGTTGGAGCTTGTCTGTTGGCGTATCGTGCGGTGGGCGGGGCTTGTCTCTCTGTAAGCTATATCAAGTTCAATATGATAGGTCGTTTACCTGGCAACTGGACAAGAAAGCGCTTACCAGGGCATTAAGATGTCGCTCATATACTCCCTGACGCAAAATCAACTCCTGAGCTGTCCTAGGAGACCCACAATAAAGTACAAAATTTGCACACAATGGCCCCATCACACGTATTCAAAATGTTGTAAGAAACATGAAGGAATAATAAGAATTCTTTTATTTTTTCAGTTGTATTCTCTTCAGTCCTGGACTCCTGCTACTAAGCTCTTGTTCCAGTGAATTAAATTTCTTTTGTTCTTTTGTAACAAAGATTGACTCAACCCTTCCATGTACCTTCATTTTCATTGACTTGTCCGATGGTCCTGTCAGAGGACCTGTCCTGCTTTTGCATGTATGTTGCCTTTGATAGATAATAAAGGATGTTGGGTAATATGCACCAAAGCTCCCCTCACAGAAGAGTTGTAGAAGTATTTGGGAAGTGTAGGAATGACTCTTTCATGTTTAGGTGCTCTCTCTGTAGGGCTTTTAAAATCAGCTAACATATTGACATGGGCAGTAGAGTTCAGGTTGTTTATGATTCTCACACATGTACCACCGACCCTGACTCTCTCTCTCTCTCTCTCTCTCTCTCTCTCCCCTGGGGTGCCCACCTGCACAGGACTGACTATCCCTGTCCCTTCGGTTCAAAGCAACAGACCAGCCTCCCTTTTTCTCTCTCTTTCTCTTTTTCTCTCTCTTTTTCTTTTGCTCTTTCTCTCTCTCCTCCTCCTCCTCCTCCTCCTCTTCCTCCTCCTCTTATTCCATTTGTCCATTCATTTACTGTCACCATCAAAGGGCTGCTTTTGTTCTTTGTCCATCTCTCTATTGTCCCACAGTCTTCCTTCCCGGGTTCTGTGTAGTGTTTCTTCCACCGTGTGCTACAGAGGATGCTGTGGTTAACCTTCAGGCTATAAACACCCATGTGGGATTAGAGACTTTCTACACCCCATCCCCCACCCATCTCTCTCTCTCTCTCTCTCTCTCTCCTTCACACACACACACACACACACACAAATGGTCTTGTCTGTGACTATGTGATTTGTGTAATTTGTGTGTGTGTGTGTGTATCATACACAGTGAGAATGACAACTACCAGTGTTCGACAATCAAATCTGATGATGCATTCATGGCAGTTGCTATAAAAAGCTTAGTTTCTAGATTCAGCATGTCTGTTTCCCACCCACTGATGAGGGTAATGTCAGGTCTGGCCTGGAATAGGAGTCGTGTTTAGATAGTAATGTAAGCAGGGGGCCTGATGACTCTAGGTTCAGATGAAGAAACTGTGTAAGCAGGACTGGAGCCAAGGCTTTGCTGGAGAGCCGGGGTCCGCTCTCTGTTGGGGTTGGATTAGAATAATGAGGTATAAAGAGGATGGATACTGGCTAACTGAAAGTGGCTTCTCTCCATCTCTGATCTTGCTGTGGTGTAGTCTCAGTATTTCTCATGATACAACACACACACATATAAATATGTAATATTTCACTGGTTCTGAGCAGAAGTGCTTTTCAATGCTTAATAGTCTCCCTCTCCTTTTATATTGTTTTTTTACTCAGTCCTCATGATCAGCATGGCCTCCACTCAGATCTTGATGAAAAGATGCATTTGGCATTTTGACAAAATTGCCGAGGTGCATGAGAGAGAGGCTCCCTGGATGCCCTGTGGCTGAAGTCTGGAGTCACATGTTTTAGAGGAAAAGGTTGTTGGGGTCAGAGCAAAAGACTGGACTTCAAACAGTCTTACTCTAACCCAGTGCGCCTCAACCCAGTCCTCCCAAACTCATGGAGGCAAAGCTCAGTGCCTATCAGCCCGGCCCCCTCTGCTGTGCCTTGGTCTCTGGAGGAAGACCGCTGATATATGTCTGACAGCATGTGGTCAGAGGACAGCTCAACTCAGTCTGCCTCTGGAGAAACACACCACTGCCCTTTGCCCTGTTTCTCTACCCCTGCGTGTGTGTGTGTGTCTTAGAAGGTCTGGGACAGTCATGAAAAATGTCAGAGAGAGCAGAAAGAGGCACAATGGCACAATATTTCTGCTGAGATGGGAGAAAACATGTGAGGGATAAAGAAGGAAAGTAACAGAGGAGTGAAAGATTGAGAGAAAGAGAGAGGGAGAGAGAGAGAGAGAGAGCTTTTACTGTTTTGCTGAGGAGGCAGAGAGTGGATCAGAGAGGAAGACTCTGGGTGTGTGTTAGATCCTCAATTGGGAGCCCACTGATGTTCTTGTAACTGTGGTAACGGGAGTGTCTGTGGACCCTCAGATTCCCCTGCCCCCCTGTCTGTCTACAGCACACCTGCCTCGCCGCGGGATACTCAGGTAGGGATGGCCTCACCTCTCTCTCTCTCTCTCTCTCTTTCACTGTATCTCACTCTCTTTCTCTCTTAAGTGTAGATGTGTTTCTGCTTCTCCTCATTGTGCATTGTGCCCATTGAGACTACAGCTGCGGAAGTCTTTCCAATGCTCCATTGTGTGGATTATTCACTGGGCACAAAGACAAGCGTCTGTGCTGACCTGAGTCTGCCTGCTTCTGTAGTGACAAATTAGCAGTGGTGGTGATTTTATTGAGGAGAATCTGGAAAAAGCTGGAGTCATCTTGAACAAACTGTGAAAATTAGAATTATACTCACTCTGGAGTGGAAGAAATAGGAATTGACTGACGCTGTCATATGTGAACTGGATTGAGTGTTTTGGCTGAGGATTATGATCAAGAGACCAGGTAAAGAACAATACTGACTGAGAGAGAGAAAGAGAGAGAGAGAGAGAGCGAGAGAGAGTGTGAAAGAGATATGAATCTTTGTTGTGCTGCAGTGTGATTTATGACTTTGCTATAGGCTCTCAGTTTCTAGATCACCCATGTTTAAAGGTGTGTGTGTGTGTGTGTGTGTGTGTGTGTGTGTGTGTGTGTGTGTGTGTGTGTGTGCGTGCTCGGCAGAAGGATGAAATGATGATTCACGTAACAAAAGGAGTAACATGAATCCTCTGAGGGTATTGATTAGTTGAAGGTAGGTTTTGATGAACAGCATGGACCACATGGTCTTCTCACAGTAAGGTGATAAGGGGTAAGTGATAGGTCCTCTCTTTGGGGAACGTGTTGAGTCTGCGGGTTCCTGCCTGGACACACTCCAGGGGTAACTGGATCAACATGATTATCCCGCTTAAGTATGTGGGGAAGGCAGTCCTCATGACCAGCAGGAGAATCTCACATACTTTTTCACACACTCAGTGCCCACAAAAAAGGGCTGTTACTAAGGTTGAAGTTTATGTGTGTGTGTGTGTGTGTGTACTGAGAGTGTGCTTATGCATGTGATATATAGTTTAGTCTCTATGTCATATTCTACACATGTGTATCCCTGTGAAACGTATGATTGTTTGTGACAGATTAGACAAACTGGGGCTATATTTTTACACTTCTCATTTGCTCTAACGTCTCAGTCACTTTTGCTGTCGTTGCGTTTTCAGCGTCAGTGTGCTGTGTAGTTGCTCACACATATAAGTGCATGCGTGCATGTGTGAAAGGTAATGCAGTATGACAGTCTCTCTTGAGATTGTTGAAAACAGCTCAGTTTTACGTGACAAACAGAACTGATAGCTGACGGCTCTCTAACTAAAGACAGAATCAGGTCAGTGGGACGGAGGGAGGGATGGAGGGAGGATACAGCGGGAGATGGATAAAGGAATAGAAAGAAAGACCAGCCAGATCCGTCTTGGTTAAAGACTGCTGTGTCATTCCCACACTGAGTGTGTGTGTGCAGAAACGGGTTGGAATGTCCCTGTTATTCCGGGAATGTCTTGGCTGTGTCCACAAACTAGCCAGTAACCCCCACTATCCTCTGGTAAGCAGGGGTCAAAGGTGACGTTTGCGTAGCTGATGCCAAACAGGCAGTCTGTGTTTGGAAGGAGATGGCAGTGGTTAAACGGGAAATGCACAAGCCAATCCAATCACTGAGCATATTTTTGTCCTTAAAATCTTTCCTCTACATTTCTTAGGATCTGTATTTTATTTTCAATCCCAAACCTTCCTCCAAGTACTGAACTTCAGATTCTTACACATTTTCTTTGGGAGTTTTGTCAAATGTTTGGTTGTTATCTGAGTGCAGCTTTCTGTGTGAAAGGGTTAAACAGTATTCCACGTCATGTGACCTTCTTCAGTGTCATCACAGATATTTCCAACGCAGGACAGGAGAACTTAGGACAAGGTGACAAATCCGCTCTCATGCACTGGGACTCTGGGATCTCAATGCTCCTAAAACTCTTTTTTCTAACCCTTATCAGTTCCCACGTCAAAGTTTCGTATGCCGGAATGTATTTCTGTACTGTTCATTCTAACTTTATACTCACAGGGAGTAGCAGTATGTAATTAGGCATGACATCCTGGTTTCAGTCAGCTTAGCTTCACAGTAGGGGAGACCAGAGCAA